>NW_026782848.1:0-149336 GCF_031769215.1 Ylistrum balloti
TAATTTAGGAACATCAGGACCAATAGGACAGAGAAAACAAATTTTAGGAACATCAGGACTAATAGGACAAGAGAAGACGTAGATTGTAGGAACAGCATAACCAATAGGACAGAGAAAACATAGATTTTAGGATCAGTAGGACTAATAAGACAGATAAGACGTAGATTTTAGGAACAGCATGACCAATAGGATAGAGAAAACATAGATTTAGGAACAGTAGGACCAATAGGACAGAGAAAACATATTTTAGGAATAATCAGGAGTAATAGGACAGAGAAAACGTAGATTTTAGGATCAGCAGGACTAATAATACAGAGAAAACATAGATTTTAGGAACAACATGACTTATAGGACTTATAGAGAAAACAGATTTTAGGAATAAAGGAGCTAATTGGACAGAGAAAAACGTAGATTTTAGGAATAATCGGGACTAATAGGACAGAGAAAACACAGATTTTAGGAACAGCAGGACCATTAGGACAGAGAAAACAGATTTTAGGGTGTATATCAAGTCATTGTCATGAAACCATACTATGTTGAAAATATAGTCAGAAAAAAACGGGTTTGTTATTTTATTTTTTAATATAGCACATGGTTTTAAGGTTCAGTACAGTGTTACTTCAGATAATGTCATAAAGTCTGTCTTGCCGATAAAATTTAGGCAATTAAGGCAACAGGAAACAAAATTTACATATAACAGATTTTTCATTTTGTATCGATTTATTAATGTTAAAATGATATTGACTCAACTCGGGTGCTAAAATTGTAATTTGTTATCTTGCTGTAAAAGGAAACCAAGTCGGGAACGTCAATTTTGGTCTTATTTCATGGTTATAGGCTGTAAATTTAAGTTTACAAGTATATCGGGACTTATGTAGAACTCTACATGTATAACGTGTACAGTATATACGCATATACGTAAGTATGAGACATATCATGATGTAGGCCCAACAGGAGTATTAAATGCGTAAAAAAGTATATCGGGACATATTAAATAAATAAGTTTTCTTAAAATATCTAAACATATAAGTAAGATATTAAAACCCCTAAGTATATAGGGTCATATACGAAGAATATTCATTAAATAAGTTTCCTATATCGATCCGTATATATAATATGTATATTAAATACGTTTCCTGCATGTATATATATTAAATAGATCATCTATATAAAAAGTTCATTTGTCTAACATTTCTTCCACATATAGTCAAGTACAATATTTGTCGGAACATAATAATTATGGTGATATGATGACAGCGATATAATAATGGCATTTCCAATTTATCTCCTTCGATATACCTAGGGAAATCGAAAATGGAACTACGAGAAAATACCACAGGAGAGCCGTAATAAAAAATAGGTATGCACGTGATTCTTGATGAACGACAAATTTACCTTCAGAGTTCTATTTTAGAGAATATAGATAATTAATTGATTTCCCCCTGCAAATGACTAAGGTGAGGTGATGCGTGCGAATTGATAGGGGGTCTCTTATCCCGCAGGGCATACACATACCAGTCACTGACACAGGATGTTGACATTGACAGGCAGAGCAATTAACAAGCGAAACATCAGTATATAATATACAGATATATTTATGATTATTTTCACACTCTGCCAGGAATTACTATTGTATGTGTTCAGATTCATCCAAATTGGTCGTGACCCATGCAGACTCGAAAATAATGCGTATATGTATAAGCACCTAACATACATTCGAATAGTGTGTATTAAATACACTTAGTTATATGTATAATTATCGAAATTGTGTATAATTCAAAATCTATGAAACTTTAATAGTCGTAATTTTTCAGATCTTGTGTATATTATAGACACCGAATTATGCGTAATTTATGTGGTAATGATATTACATAATATTCTATCCTTTATTTAACATTTTAACACCCCTTCCCCCGATCGGCACATGTCATTATTCTTTTCCGAATATCATACTTTCAAAAAAAATTTGAACTTATTAGAGATTAAAATCTACAACTACTTCCAATTTAAAAAAAAAACAGAAAATAAAATCCACGCTACGAAATGTTATCGATGATTTCAAGTCACAGGAACGGAGAATTAAATTAAAAATTATCTTAAATAGACTTCCATAACTAATGAAATTAATAAGTAGTAGGATATTGCATGTTATACAACTTTAACTAACTTCGTTGAGAAAGAAATGTATTTCAATTCCATAGTTAATAATAATAAGTTTTCGTAATGGTTATGATATGTTGATACATTGCATTTATAGTATTTTAACAATTATATGGTTAGTGTAGAATAATAACTTACAAAAATTGATACCCATTGTTATATTCCAAAAGTATATAATGATACGAACTAATACAAACATGTAGTGTACCCATTTTCCTGTATCAATGTTCCACACTCAACATACCATTTCAAAAACTAAACAAAACCAAAATTTCTAAAAGGCCTTAAAATGCAAAATATGGAAGAGAATACAGTAGGGAAATATATAGACGTATATATCTGATATGAATGCCCCTGAATACAGTAATTTTGACCTAGAATTAATATAAAGTGTGCTTTACTCACCCCATCTGTAATTTTTCTTGCTATCAGCCTTTCAACTGTGTACAAATCTGGCAACACTGGGTTTGGCTGGATTTTGTGAATTTCTGTAACATTTTCCCCTTCATTGAGAATCTTCCAGTTCTTTGGAACACGTGGTCGAAGATGATGAGCCATGCTTATAGATCCACGATATACCCTTAATATATCCGCTTGACAGTTTTGAGTGAGTAGTGTCAAGTAAAACAACATACGACAGGTGGTAAAGCCATACCATTGAAAACAATAACTGTGATGATTATTTTTAAGGCGATAATTGTCACATCATAATTATGTATACATACACCAGTCACATAATGCAGTGTGTTGGTAAGTCTTCTCAGTTGTTTAGATTGTTGTCACAATCTAATTTTTAAAAAAAAGTTCGAAAAATCATAGTTATGAACTTTCAGAAGAAAGTTAAGGAGAAACATTGCTCATGAGAGAATCGAAACTTTTATTTTTTTGAATTATTATTATTATTATTTGAAAAATGGTAGGTGGCCGTCTATCACCATAGTTGTTTATCTAAGGAAAGGTTATGTGCTTTGTAACGGTAGAATTTTTAGATACTGGTACCGTTATATCCTGTCGTTAATGATAACGTAACATGCTTAGATGAGGACTTAGAAAGAGTATTGTGAAGAGTTTTTTCTTCCTCCTGTTATAATGATTCCATCATATATATCATTAACTTGTTTAGAAATTAACGTAATGCAAATTAAAGATATATGCACGTCTAATTTTGTTTAAATCATCGAGGGAAAACAGTGAATCGGTTGTGGCTTACTATTTTTCAATTCAGTTCAACAAATTCTATTGTCTTTGATGTTCTTACACAAAAGTATGAGATAACAGGCAATGTCTATATAAATCTCCTCCTTGCCCACTTCATGTTGATTGATATTACATTTACAGTGATACAATAATATTTATAAATTTCATATACACATTATGTTAATTAATTATGGTAAATTGTGATTAATATCTTAGTTTTAACTTGGACCTGTTCCGCGTACATATTTTTTTAATGTATGTTTTTAAGACAGTGTTTTTAATAATGGATATACACTGTCAAAGTGCTGAAGTAAAACAAACTAAACAAATTAACTAGTATAAAATTCTAATTATCAAATATAAATAATTGAAATTACGCTATATTTACACTTGAGTATGTACAGATATTTAAGTCAACACAGTGTACAGAGACCCGATAACCCTGGTCCCATGACGTCACACCAGCGTAAAATGAGGCTTCTGAATCTACACCTATGTACATATATCTTAAAAAAGGCACCGATTCCTACACACTTATTTTAAAAAAAAAAATATAGTGTCGGAATCCTGGATAAATTTAGAAACTAACCTATACGGGAAAAATATTCACAAAGTTTGGGAAATATTTGTTATCTAACTTTGAATTCGGTGATATAGCGAATTTCTAGTGGAAATCCTTCTTTATTCATAGTAAATAAACTCTGAATTTTAATTCAAAAAAGGCACCGATTCCTCACAACTTATTTTTAATTTTCAAAGATCATATTAAAGCTTATAAAATTATCATCCAAATGTATACGGGAAAAATACTGTCATTTGAACGAAAAAATGCTTTATTCATGTTTAAAGATTTTCTCTATATATAATCTATAGTAACAGTACAGGTGAAAAATCGACTCAGGCTGGCGCATGCGCAGCACGCTACAGGAAAGATTGCTGGTAATGGTTATGTCATTCTTGGTTCAAGTTTCATGAATTGTGAAATGGGACCATAAGTTGATTTATTTTTTGTTCCTACAGCATTTTATATGTTGAATAATAGTCAGCTGTGACACCACAGTGAACAAATCTTAAGTTTTGTGAAAACCTCATTGTATTTTCCTCGTGTATTTATCACTAACCATATATGATTTTACACCCTCACATGGTTCCAATCTCAACCTAATGATTTAAGTCCACTGTACGCCATTCCTATTATAACTTTAAATATTTGCAAGAAATTTTCAGCATCATTGTTGCACTTGTTTTATCACAATAATTATGCCATTACATACATGTATGTTGCAGGTTGACCACTGGCCTTTCATCAAGCATTTCAAACAAAACAAGGAAGGCTGGGTAATGGAGGACATCCCCCATACTGTCATTAACGACGATGTGGCTGGCCAGTTGGAACCACCTTCCATCAAGGCCCATGGCAGGAAAACTTCGTTCATTTTTGACGGTCAGTTTGAAGTTTGTTGTTAAATTCATTTTCATTTCAATATCATAAAAAAAGTTATTGAAGTAAAAAAGGGTCAGTTTGTCTTCACTGACATTTTATACTCGATAGTATTTGAATTAGACACGTGCTCAATAAGCCTTTGGCAGATGCACTGAAATGTATACTTTATTTCTTTTCAGACTTTGATGCCCGAGGTGCTGCAGCAAATAGAAAAAAAAACTCAATAAAATTTTACTGCTCCTAGCTCTAGATATTTGTTTTGTCATTTGAGTTATGTTAGAGTTAGAGGCCCATTCCCATGAAATATGTAGCTCTGTTTCTTTTTCCACCAATAACTGATAGAACATTTTGGCAGTAACACTATCATGACTGAGGCTGGTTTTGAATGAGCTCAGTTTTGAAATAAATCAATTAGAGATTTTCTCCTGGAAAGGAATGTCAACGGAGGGCCATTTTCTTCCACAGGGCTTCTTAAAAAAATCAATGATTACAGGCCTGCCTGTATCAAAATGGTAATGAATGATGACTGTAATGGTCAGTTTGCTGAAAATAAAAATTCTACATTAAATGTTTTCATTAGCTATATACAACATAGTTGAACATACATATACAATAACAATCACACTATTAAGAGTTTCACAAAAAAGACATTTTTGTTATATAGAGTCCAAGAAGCAAGTAACCAAATGAGTCTGCGAAGATTTGTCCATTGTAATGTCCATCATGCACTTTCCGTCTCCTGTAGTGTCCATCACGCCATTATATTATTTAGTTTTAATCTAAAACAAACACATTTTCTTCTAATAATTTCATTTATTTGAATGATAATATGAGAAAATATATATATATGTATATATTTTTAATTCAGAATTTTCAGCAATATATGGTATTGATTACATTCATAGCATATCATATTCACTCAGACATCACACAGCTCACATGTACACTAGCTTGCAATATTGATAAAAATACACATATATTACCTTATTAAGAGAAACAGGAAAAGAAGAAAAACAGAGGAGACTGGCAGAGAAAGAAAAACAGGAAAGGATGAAAAAAAAAATTAATAAATAAATCCTGATTTTGCGCTGTAGCTCATCAATTTGCAAATATTAATATATATACATATATAGTAATTTGAAATAAAAGTCAAGAAACTGACAGAGGGGTTATATTGTGTTTACCAGAAATCAAACTAACTTTTGATAATTTTTAATCTATAATTCTAGGAGGGTGTTCCATTTTTTCCATTCCTTTTCTAGTTTTTTTAACAAAATGATCCCCTTTGCAACATGCTATATATTTTTGAACATAATAATGATCTTTTAGGGTATTAATTAAGGCATTTACTGATAGAGTATTTTGAAGGCATCTGGTCTTGTAAATATAATGCTTGATCATAATTAAAATTTCATTATCTAGTCTATTACTTGTTCCTGACTGTGATACTATGCCAAACAGGAAAGATTCCTTGTTAAAAGAAAAAGGGATAATTAAAGCATCCAATAATGTTTCAAAGCTGTATAGGAAAGTTTGTACTATCGAACAGTCCCACAGTGTATGCACTATTGTTTCCCTATCTTGATTACAAAAAACACATAAAGGGTTATTTGAAAGGCCAGATTTGAAAAGATATACATTTTTTGTCAGTATTTGATGGAGAATTCTTACTTGGAGCAATTGAAGTTTTGTATTTGTAGTTATTCGAAATGGAATTTTATATATATTTTTCCCATTTTTCGTCGCTAATGTCAAATGTTTTCCCCCATTTCTTCCTACCTGTTGGAATAACCTTATTTTTAGAGAGTACTGCATAAAAGTCCCTAGCTCCTTTAGTGTTTTTGTAAAAAATTTCTAAATTAAGAGGCATAATTGGATACTCTAAATCTACTCTGAAATTATGCCCAATATTATTCTGATTTATATATCTTCTAATTGCTGATAAGATACCATAATATTGCACAAAATTCGTATTTATATTGTATTTGTTATTAAATTCATCATGCATATAGAAAGTATTAGTGTTGAAATCTTTTATCATGTCATTAAAAATAGTAATTCCACATCTATACCATTCAGGATAAAAAAACACACTTCTGGTTTATAGTTAACCTCTCACTATACCATAGTGGCTGTTTTAAAAATGATGGTTCCTTTTCCTTTAAAAGATCTTCTTTATAGGAAAGTTTACTCCAAGCTTTGAAAATGTTTTTAATCATTTTTCAGTTCATTAATACCAATGTTAATTACATTACAGTCAAATGAAGTGAAAAATTCATATGCCATGGAACTGGAAGGACTTAAAAGAAAAGGACATACCAATATCTGATTTGGTGACTGACAGACACTGCCAAGTCAAAAAGCTGATGAAAAGTGACCATCCAGATATAAACCATTGGTTTGATGTTTGGCATGTTGCAAAGGGTATGTTTCCATGCATTAATTGCTAGCTATATATAGGTGTTTATTTCATTTCACCTTTGAAGATTTGCTGAATTAGCAATAGGCCCATGCTGGGTAATAAGCGCCCCCCCCCCTCCCATGTACATTTTTCCTGGGATAAAAACAGTCAGTTACTATCCATGACTCTAAAATGAATATATATAGAAATTAATAACTATTAAATTGCTAATGAATTTCTTATTTTACAAAGGTGTCTACAAGAAACTAGCAGCTCTTGGAAAGTCCAAGAAGTACAAAATGGCTGGAGAATGGGCCAAATCCATAAGCAACCATGCTTATTGGTGTGCTGCCAGCAGTGGAGGGAATGCAGAACTTGTACGACAAAAATGGACAAGTATCTTGAACCATGTCGCTAATATTCACGAGGGGCATGGAGATCTTTTCCATTCATGTGAGCATGGGGATATCTCAAGAAAGTGGATCAAGTCAGGTAATTATAAGATACTAATTGAGATTATAGATAATTAGATTTCTATGGTAGGAGTCAAGTGTTAATAAGATATTTGCCATTGTCATATGAAGAATTTGTAATACAGGCTTCTTTTCTAATTATAAATATATAAATGCACAGTGATCCTTTTGAATTAACCAAAGTTACAGTTTGTAAATATTTGTCTCAGTCAACACTTCCAAACCTAGTATATGCACAGAATAAGGTTGGAAAGCAAAGGGAAGTAGTTCTTGCTTTTCAAGATGTTATTGATATTTATTACTCATTAAGTATTTCTATTTCTGCCCTTTCGTTTCAGGAAGCAAAGTATTCCGGGAAATGGAAATATTTCATGTGGGAAACTCCTGGTGAAAGATGTTGGGAAGTTGTCCCCAGCACATCAGACATCATGCTTGGAATCCTTCCACAATGTGGTGAACTTTTTTGCACCAAAGGCCAGCCATTTCTTTTACAATCAGATGAAAGCAAGGTGAGATATACTGATAAAAAACTGCAGTGCTAATAAAAATGATTCTGATATGATACCGTATTTATCCTGCAATAAGCCCAGGGGCCAGTGTCTAATATTAGACCAATAGATGGGGGGGGGGGGGGGGCTTATTGCAGGGATATAGTTTGTATAGGACAGTGAATTTGAAATCTAAGAAAAAGACATGGATGGGCTTATTACTAGGCATGGGCTTATTACCTGATAAATACAGTACCATGATGAACAAATTCACAAGATCTGGTACCTTATTGAATACTTTTCTTTAATAATTCTGCACAGACTGGACTATCTATTTGTTTAACACAGACTGTACTACTACATTTCAGACTTTGAGTTGAAATGAAGAGCTGCCAGGCAAATAGTTGTAGACCACAAGCAACTCTGGAGGATGGGACTGCCAGATACAGAATTGCTTTCCCAAAAGGAAGAAAAAGGGATGCTCTCCCAAAGGAGATTAAAGTCAAACAGAACTTCAGTATGTTTATTTTATTTACCTGCATTGATATTTTAACAAAAAATTAATGTGGGATTTTAAATATAAAAGTATATTAATGGTATCCATTTTATTGAAGTAAGTCATTTTTACTTTAGATAAATCTAAACTGTTAATGTCAACTTGTCAACAGATTATATCACAGAGTTGATGGAGGAGATTGTAGTCAGAAGGCGACAATTCACTACCATCCAACAGGCTGAAGCAGCCTGTTGGATGCCCCCCCCCCCCCCCCCCCCCCCCCCCCCCCCCCCTTCCGTTGCAAGTCAACTCCGCAGTGCCATGGGGAATTTTGACAGAGACGTTATTATCTATAACCATTGTCAGAGATTCACCAGCTATGTCAGAAACGAGGGTACTTGAAACCAATGTATTGTTGTGATGGAAATTGTTTCCGTATGGCAGTCACAGCACATGATGGTATGACCCGTCGATTTTTTTCCCCAAGAGCTTTCCATGTCCACCTGATGAAGCGACGATATGCTACAAGCCGATACATCCTGAAGTGAAAAAAATGTTATTAAAAATTCTTAAGTTTGAAGACACTGGTCCATGTAGGCATATATACAAGTATTTGCAGTGTAATTTAAGTGCTACAAAATGGACTGTGGTCAAAATTTATTGCTAATCCATTACTTAGTAGTGAAATATAGGAATTAATTATTTAGTTAGGTATGCAATGTAGGGGTTTAATTAGTAATAGAGGGTATCAATGTTGTTATTTAATCTGTCAGACAAAGATGTTCATTTAAATTGTCTTTAACATTTTACCTGTGAATGTCTTCTTGTCCTCCTGGGCCGTGTGTTTCAGCATATTCATAATAGGATGTTTCCAGGACATGCATGTTTAGACAATTCGCAATAAAACCTTCATGTTGGGTGATACAGCCTATGTTAGTCAACTTTTGTTCTAATATGCTCATGTCCTGACAGCATTTTCATTCCTCCTCAGTGGACATATGGTAACACATGTTACAGGAACACCTAGAACAAAATGTATAGATTGATATTGTAAAAACTCTTTTCTCTTAGACTTGCAGACATAAGACCAAAGAAGATATCTTGAAAATGTTATTAAAGAACAAATTGTACATAAAGTAAAAAAAGTTATAATGCAGCCATCCATTTTAGTTAGATTAATTGAATGAGCGAAAATTTCAGCTCTGGTGGAATATATTTATCATAATGCAGTTGAGGTACTATAATGTTCTGGGGCCGGTAACTAGAAAAATGGACTGAAAATAGGATTTAAGGGAGCTTTAAGATTAAACAAAAGGCATGGTAAGTGGGTAAGTACAAGCCTCCTTATCACACCCTTAAACCTATCGAAGGGCTCTCTTAAACTGTAAACATAATACTTAGCTACGAATCATTGAATCCGGACTCTCCGTTTTCGTTTCTTTGACTACTAAATTTTTTAAATCATGGAAACGTTTGACTCAGGTACTGAGTATACCCAAGCGGCTATTTGATACCGACTTACTTTCGTTTTAACTTGGTAAACAAAACCACGTGTAAGAACATGGCAGAGGCGGACCATAAAACAACCAGCAAGCGGCCTAGAAAGCCCAACTTTTCACCAACAGAATTAGAGATCCTCGTGGACGAAGTGAGTTAAAAAGAGAAACTTGATAATGGGAAAGTTCAGCGATACTGTGACAAATGAAAAGAAGAAGAGAATTTGGACCCTTATCGCAGCAAAGATAAATGCTGCATCTCAAGCTTCAAGAAGTATGGAGGACGTCAAAAAGAAATGACAAGACTGGTCTAGCGTTGTAAAGGGGAAAGCGTCAAAATTCGACAGGGAAAGAAAAAGGACAGGTAACAACGAAATGACAGAACTGGGTCTGACGCCTTTAGAAGAAAAAGTGCTTTCTGTACGTACTTGGTGTGACAGCAGTAGACGGCATCAACACTGAGATGGCGGACACATTTGAACTAGAAAGGTCAGTAGACGCAGATATGCAGAGTGTAGAGTCCATAGAAATACAAAGTAGTAATGAATCTTCTGACAATGATCAAACTTACCTTAAACAATTTTGGGATAGATCAACCAATGCAATATCCCGTCTAATTGGCGTCCCCCTACACCAAGCATTGGTCATAGTGAAACCTCAAAGACTGGACATAGTGAAACCTCAAAGACTGGACATAGTGAAACATCAAAGACTGGACATAGTGAAACATCAAACGCTGGACATAGTGTCCCATCAATTGCATCAAACGTTGTGTCATGTAGAAGTGAAAAAAGAAAAGTAGCTCGCGAATCGTCCAAGACATATGCTTTGGAAAAGGAAAAAATCACTGTTGAAAAAGAAAGATTAGAAATAGAAAAGGAAAGACTTCAGGTTGAACAATCTAGACAGCAATGTGAAGAGCAGATTCTTCATGTCTTGCAACGATATCTTGGTTCAAAGGATGGGAATGATCAGCCGTTCCAACCAGATGATGCAGATGCTCCATTCAGTTTAACTTGTCTTTAATAAGTAAGTAAACAGAAGATAAATACACATTTACCTACGTTATAAACACTGTAGTGATAATAATAAACTTCATTATATTTTGCAAAAATGATGAAACAAGTTATCAAACTTATAATAATCATTCTTTTGGCCTGTATATTAAACCGGAGTACCCACAGGAAACCCACGTGGTCGGGTTTTGTAGTGATAATAGTACACGAAGTCGGTGAATTTTTAGCCAACCATCATTACAAATGGTAGGCTACCGTCCGTCGTCTGGCGTCCGTCGACGTCCATACATAATTCTTGTTATCGCTATATCTCAAGAAGTACTGGATACATCTTTCGTATAATTAAACCTTTAGTCATATTGAATTTTAAGAGTGATTCAGTCTTTACTTTAATGTATATATCCGGCAATAAGCCCATAAATGATAATAAGCCCACTCATGTCATTTCCATTTCATAGATTTCTTACTCATTGTCCTATACAAACTATATCCCTGCAATAAGCCCCCCTCCGTCACACCCGGACTATTGATCAAATATTTAACTCCCCCCCCCCCCCCCCCCCCTCGGGATTATTGCTGGATAAATACAATAATAATGGACCTACAAATAATGTTGTATATTTTTCATCGCAGGTTGAGCGCCAAATGTGGGAGAAAAATGTACGGTGAGAACCTGGAGGATCATTGGTTCAACACAAAGCCTATGCGGAAAGAAATAGATCTGACACTCTTCCTGGATGATGACTATAGTCTGTGTACTACACGTGTGGTGACTCCAACATCGATTTTGTCATCTCCGGCATCAGTAAATTCAATTTATGGAAGCAGTATATCTTTAGATTATCATGAAATCCAAGTTTCATCTAGATGCACTTTGACATTTGAAGAATTTCATCTTAAAATCACGTTTCTGTTATCGCAAGTTTCATTTGAACTAACACAGCTTTCCGAAGATGTTTTGTTTTTGTAATTTACATTGGATCAGTGACTATTCTGAGATTTGTTTTGTTGGATATAATTCTTCCTGTAAACCAATGCATAAAGCAATGCCAAATATTCACACATTCAGACTCAATTTTGTTTTAGTATTTTTCTGTTTATTACATTTTTGACATGTAAAACTAGATAATTTATAAGGAGTTTTCTTCCACAGCAACAAGTTTTATTTAATTTTAATTATTTGAAGCAGTAATTGTTGTTTCTGTTAAAGTGTTATTAAAATGTTTTGTCGAAATTTACACTAGTAGTCATCAGTCTTTGTTGTTTTTGACAGTTCAGAATATCACTTATGCATAACTATTGTCCAAAGGTTGTTGCTATTACGTTTTCTCTAGCTTGGATGCCCGACTGTGAATCCGGCTGGTACTGATCTTGTATATCTTCCTCTGGGTCGTCATTTTCATCAGAGGCATCCTCGCAAGGCAGTTGTTTCTTCATGCAAATATTGTGCAATATGCTGTCGACATTATCACCCTAGTTGATCTCTCAGGGCACAAAGTAAGCCCTTTGAAAAGGCATCGAAATCTCATTTTCCAGATTCCAAATGTTCTCTCAATCACGCAGCGAGTGGCCCGATGTGCGACGTTATACCTTCTGTCCGCAGGTGATGCTGGTGCTAATTTTGGGGTCAGAAGCCACGGTCTAAGACCATAGCCACGGTCTCCGAGGAGATAACCATTATGAATTTGGTCGGTCTCAAAGGCATTACACACGCCAGAATTATTCCAAATGTGAGAATCGTGTGTACAGCCGGGCTATTTCGCAACGACATTTAAGAATTGGTAGTTTGCATCGCAGATCCCTTGTATATTCAAAGCGTGAATTTTTCTGCACACGTATAGATGCTCTTCCACAGACGGAGTATGTATGGTAATTAAACTGCCGTCCACGGCTCCTAGAACATCCTGAAGAAATCTTGTTTTACTTTAATTTGTTAATGATCAGTCAAGGAAAACTTTATATATGTTCTAGCATGACGTGAAAGAATCAGTGACACATCCCTTACAGCGCGAGATACCGCCATCTTGCTCACCCCATGTGCATCCCCAATGACGGACATGTAGCTTCCACTGGCGTAATATCGCAAAGCAACCATAGTCTGCAGGGAAACCGGAAGAGTTCTGCTTCTCGTTATTCTTGAAATGTCGTTTTGGAGTAAGTTACAAATTTCAAATATAGACTCCCTATCAAGGCGATAATCGTTCACGATCGCTTGGTCACTTTGAAAATCCAATGGATTTTGGCGATCCCTGAATAACCTCCTTGGAACATCTCGGTTTTCTTGAAAAAGCATCAATATCAAAGCCATGGTGGCACAATATCTTTACTGGATTGTGCACTAAGAGTGGTTTAGGGGCGGTCAGGGGCATCCTTAGTCTAAGTGAAAGTTTCAAGTTTAAGGTGGGGATGTAGTTACGCCCTTAAACCTCTAAGTGAGGTATAAGAGTACTTTAAGGATACCTTATAGTTAAAGAGGGTTTCTGGTTATCCTAACTACGGAAGGGAGTGGTAAGGGCGAGCTAAGGACAGATGTTCAGTTAGACTTACCGTTATGCTTGTCTAAGTAAGCTTTCAGTCACACCCTTAGTACTTAAGGGAGCTTTAAGTTGCCCTTATGTATTAAGGGAGTTTCTAGTTACTGGCCCCTGATTAATAAATATAATCGTAAAATAATGAGCTTGTGTCATGTTGTTTCTGCTGGAAAATACATCGTTCACGTACTAAAATACTTACAGGAAAGAGGTAAAATGTACAAACAGAAGAGTCAAAGTGAATGAAAATGTATACAACAGGAGAACTTAAGCTGTTTGAAAAATGATATCAATACAAACTAATGAAGAAAAACGAATAATTTCAAAAACAAAATGATTTCATGACAATATTAAGTTAATGATCAGTAGACCTGTTGGTATATGAACAATAAACGGAAGAATGCCTTGCTTACCGGCGGATAAAGTGGTGAACAAATACGTATTTTTTCCGCTTTTGTTTTGACGATGGAATTTTTTTTTAATAAAATGGAATACAGAAAATACAGAATACAGTTTATAGATGACATGCAATTATCGAAATCTGAACAACAACAAAGTCGTGTAGTTGCAATGAAAACTAACCATTCTCTGACAGGTTGATCGGAAGCCATGCTATCTTCGTTATCCTCATCACCTCTTATATGCAGTTCCTCGGAACAATCTGACGAATCTGAGTCGATATGATCGTCATTGTTCGATGTCTCAGGTTCATACATATATGGATGGATACATAGCGCGAATGACACTTCTGGGATATCGTCCCTGTCACTACAATCGGAGTTATATACGTGCACCATAGTCAAGTTTCGGTGGATCGGCGATTGTCACTTATGACGTCACAGCGGTTTCGAATTCACGGACGATAACTCATGCAAGACTCTTTGATACGATTTCGACCGAACATTTATTATTTCAACATTTTAAGATAAACGACACATATATAACCTTTGCAAGTTATGAATATATTACATTTAATAACCAGGGAACATCATAAATAAGGAAATTTACAAAAACAAAAGTGCATTTCGTTCACCTTTAAGGTATCAAGTAACCATATAATTAATATACATCGAGTGTATGATTATCATTACAGAGATGACTCATAGCAGGGCCTGGGATGAGGGCTGTATTGTGAAAGCATTTCAAACTGTACTATTCCTAAATGTCTAAGTAGGTTTCAACCAAATCTTGTTTGAAACATTGCTAGGACAGGGCATTCATTTGTTAAATGAATGATTTGATTGTCATGTAAATGTCAATGGCCTCTTGTTCTGTCCGATGTCATGTAAGCAATACACCAGTGGGTTTCGTTTTTTTAGCCCACCATCATCAGATGGTGGGGTATTCAAATCGCACTGCGTCCGTGGTCCGTCCATCCGCTCTCACTCGGAGGTACTTGTGAGGTAGATTGCCTGTCTGTCTGTTAGTTGTGCGGATTTTTCGACTTCTGAGGTGCAACACACGAAATTGACACTCCAATCGTTAGATTCGGCCAAGATGACGTAAAACAAACTATTTTTAATTTTGCAACTCACAAATTTCGGATCGGCGGACAGCCAATCAAAAAAGCGGACGCAGCCGCAAATCACACAAAGTTCCATCCACTCCCCCCACTTTATTCGCGCCCTTTTTCTGGATCGGAACCTCGGCTTTTTTCATAAATGAAGGAACCGCTCGGCAGAGGTCGCACCTGTTTTGAGCGAAAGGTATGTGAATGCGTTTTTTAAATTTTCTGCATAGATATCCGATTCCAAATCATCTGTGTAAGCATAAGGCTGTTAACTGGAGTAATTAATTGATCAGTAGAAATAAGGTCATGCTTGACCGAACGGCGAATATTTTTCTGGGGTGCATACCTTGCATGTTAACGTACAGAGAGAAGTTAGATTCAAAAATGTCTGCTGCGCATACTTCGGCCTTTGCGAATGATACTCCTGTAGGATTTTTGGCCTTCTATGACGATTTTGGTTTTTCCGAAGCTTCATCCTTCTGCTCAGACTTTGATTTTGATGTGACAGACACTTTCATTAATGGATTAAACATTTTGATATTTTTTTCATTAGATGAGTTTCAAGCTTGCGTTTATTTCTGCGTTTATGCAAATATAGATTTCCTAAAAATAACGAGGAGCACGGTTCAGTGTTAATACTTCATGTGTTACATGGTATGTTCTTATCCTTTGATTTTCTATCCTGAATATCATACCAGATATAAAACGTTTGTCTCTGATCGGACTCAAAATGAATCTAAGCTCAAAAATTAGCGTTTGCTCTTCCGTGGTGTCTTGCCATTATTGGTAGCTACGACATATAAATTGTAAATTTAATTTTATTTCGCTGTTTTCACACTGTTGACCATCCATCATTCTTTCTGTGTAGGAAGTACAAATGAAAGTCACAAGTTTAGATACAGAGAGAACAGTTTGATTAGTATGACATTCATCTTTAAATTTGGGTACATATAATACAAAATTCTACACCCTGAATAATAACATATATGATAGTATAGAATTGGTATGTGTGCATCATTAATCCCTGTGATCTCAACTTGTTTTCAGATGGGCCGTAAAAGAAAACTTAAGCAAAATGCAGGTAAGAAAAAAAAGCATTTTATGACTTCTTTATTTTTTTTTGATGGCACTAATGATTAAGTCATTTTTTTACATCAAATAACTGTGTATATGTATGTATGGAATTAATTTATATGTAGCCTGTATGACTTTTTTTATTATAATCTTATTTGAAGAATTACTAGAACCCTAAAATCTGATCATCTATACATATATTGTTGTGAAGGTCAGAAACTGTTACATATTGTTTGGAAGGTCAGAAACAGTTAAGGCCATTAGACTATTTAGAATGCTCTCATAATTTCATCCTACCACCAGGCTTAAGAGAAATTCCCACATAAGACTGAGTTAGCAAGATGTCCTTATACTTGCCAATTTTACATAACAATTTTCTACTGATGTTTTATTACGTTCAGTTTATAACCAGTTATTCATATAGGTATAAAGGTAATCAAACCTTTGACCAATTCTTAAAGTCAATCATCGGAATGATATCACCCCTTTCTAATTTTAACACAATATATCTCTTCGTCCCGTGGGTTTACAACGAAGCTTAATTGAATTATATCATCAAGAAATCAATATTAACATTGGACAATGAGGTGATTGGTAGGTAAAATCGGAAGAAACATATCAATGATTGAAATTACTTGAATATGTCTCAAAGGTTTATACTTTTTCAGTAGGAAATACAGCTATAACAGGGTATGTCATATTTTGCAGCCCATAAAATCAAAATGTAACATTTTAGTACATGCTGTTGAGTTGCACCCCACATGTCAAATAATGCTAAGGTCATGTAAGTGTTTGAATGAATGAAAATTTGCATATGGGCCAAAAAATATAAGAGGAGACAGAATTATACAAAAATCATGGATGCCTCTAAACCTGCTGACATGAAACTTGTGGCAGTGATCACATTAGCAAATGATAGAGATATGTCTTATGCTTTAGATGTTTGTCACACATTTAAACTTGTTAATTGGTATGCGATGAAGATTTTCAATGTTGGACACATATATTTTTTTGATGAAGTGGAAAGTTTGATATTTGTTGGATTTCTAGATGATGTTCATTACAGTTGCATTTGGATTTAAGCTGAAATATATCAAATCATATGTGTAAGTTGTAATAGCTTGTACAGATCTTGTTAGAGCTAATTAATAATGCTATCAACCTGTGAATTGACAGTGAAATTTCACATTGAACAGAATGTTTTTCAATGCAGAGATTATCATGTGATGTCACATATTCATTTCAGGATTAGTGAGTAGTTTGTGTCTGAAATTCTTTTTTCAGATCATAATGTTTCTCAAATTTACATTGGACTAAAGTAATTTCGCAAATTTACTTTTTATTTTTATTGTGATCTAAAATTTGCCCAGGTGTCTGGTCCCACTTACCACTTGGAATATAGTTTCTGGTTACATCTTTGAAAAAGTTTAGATCACCACTCCGGAATCATGTATATTGCAATGATGAGCATCTGGAGAATGAGATAATCACAAGTGTGATGTTAGAATTTGACCAGGTCCCACCCCTTGAGACTTAGACATTCAGGGATTAATCTAGGATTTGGGGGAATATACCCTTTTCATTGTAAAGGGGAAAATTAATCCGGGTTCCAAGGGGCCACAAGTCCAGGGCAGCACCCTTGTTGGGGTCCCAGGTGGCAAACAGCCACCTGGGTCGGAAATAATTTTAAGCATTTTTAGCAACCTTGGACTGGCTCGCATGATAACTTTCCAAAGGTGTCACCATTTTATGAAAGAAAGAAATTTTAGTAAGAGAGTACAAAATTCACATCAGATTCAGAACAAAAAATAGTTGATTTTCTGGCAGGGGAAAATGTAATGAGATAAACCGTATTATTCAGTTGGAAATAGGGGAAATTTTAAATATCTGAGGGGAAAATTCAGCAAGAAGGGAATTTAAGCAGTTGGGGGAAACTACCCAATATCGGTAGTATTATGATCCTAGATTGGACTATGACATTTGTATCTTAAAAACATATGAGATCTCCACCCCATAACCATATGTATATAGAGAGAATTGGATTGCATCAAGATATAAACACATTCATGAAGGAAAAACTGCATGGTGATGTGGTGTACGCGGTAAACCTCTAGTTACTTGGGGTATTAATAATTCTATAATTTGGATTAAACTCAAAACAATATAATTATTTCACAGATTTTAGACAAGAACAGAAATCAAACAAGAAACAGAGGCATGGAAAATTTGAGATAGTATGTACAATATTTTCAATTTTGATTTAAAAGTGCCTTCTATCTTAAGTTGACTGTGATAATGGATTAATGAATTTAAAGAATACATGCATCATTCACAAAGTTATGCATTGCACTATTACATAAGCTTTGTGTGCTTGTACATTATGTTTAGACTCCCATGAGCAAGCGAATCATATTTCTCAAATTTCATTTCCTTTTCTTAGATTAATTTGTCTTTTTTTTTCTGAAAAAAAAAATAATGAAAGTAATACAATGCAAATTTATTTGAATTATTTCACTATTTAAATTTTCATAGACATTTATACCTTTCATAAATATAATTATAACTAAGTTATGTGATGTGCATACTGAAACATTTTTAATCTTTAAAGGATTCCTGTGTCTTGGTTAAGATTAAAGGTCTACCTGCCAATCTATGGTGGCCAGGAAGGGTAACAGAGGCTGGCACAAATGGCACATACCAAATTTTTGTCAAATCTGACCAGGCTGAGTAAGTATAACACTACTAATAGATTAAGGATGTATGACCCATGCATACTGTAAACTAAAAAAGTTAATCTTTAAACATTTCTTTAGCACGTACATATATATGTATCTCATCAGCAAACATTTGTCAAATTTTGACCCAAATACGTAACCAACCACGCAATCTGCTCCAGCAATATACATAATACATGTATGCTATAATTTTCTGTGTATAGCCTGCTATACAATAATATGGTATACATTGTCATTTGCCTCCTGGTTTCTACAATTGCTGTAGATGTAGTTCACTGCTTGTTATCATGAAAAAAATAAGCAAGAGTATATTGTATTGGTTCAGAGACATAAAACAAATGCATACATTTTGCACAGAAAATAATGTTTCTAACATAGGTATTTATACCTTAATACTTCATGTGGTACATGTTTCTTCTACAGTTCCAACTGTCTATCTGATACTTCATGAAGAAAACATTCATATAGAATTATCAGATTGGCACTCTCATAATTTTTTTTTAACTTTAATGCTTTTGAGGTCATCTAGCCCAAAGTCAGAGTGACCTTAAATATCTACATTTTGGATTCAGCTCAGAACTTGCCAGAAATGGCCCTTGGATTGATTTTTCCAAGTTTTGTCACTTTTCCAGGTCAGTCTGAAATCAGAAGATGGTTGCCATGGCAACCGTCTAGAAAAGCACTGTTTAAACAACTTCTTCAGATGTACTGCTGATGCCATTCAGCTGAAAATTGGTTGCTATGTATAAGAAAGGCAAACAACATGCAAAGTGTTATTTTTTTCTTCAGGTTTGGTTTTCAAAACTTAGATGGCAGCCATATTGGAATGCACATGCAGGGTATCCCTAAACAACACCCATTTCAAACTTCACGAGTTCCAACATTTGGATTCAGCTCAAACTTGCCTGAAATAATCTTCATACATGATCCCGACCAATGGTTGTAATTTTTTAAAATAACAGAGGTGGCCATCATGGCAGCCTTCTGGAATGACAAACACACTTTATACTTTGTCTCCAGTTTTGCTGGCAGCCATTGAGCTGAAGATATGTTGGAATATGTTAAGGAAGGCGACAAATTGTTGCTATTTTTCTTCTCCATCAAGGCATCAACATGGTAGTCACAGCAGTCATAATTACAATGCAATCATGCCTTTATTCATATTTTTTCCTGAACAACAAAGCTGTAGGATTTAGCTAAAATATGCCTGTGGAATGATCTTGGGATTTTCTTTTATCAAGTTTTTTTTTATTTCTGGGTTCATTTGAAATTTCATGATAATTGTTTTCAGTACAACTGTATATTACCGCGTGTATACAACACTTGTACTATGGTCTTTATATTCAGATGACTGCTTTAAGTTCTTGCAGCCTCTTGTTTTAGGTGTGCAGTGATTCAGGCATTATGTCACTTTTACAAGTTGTTTTTACCTTTTATGAAGAAATATAGTTTTATTTTCAATGTGCATTTATATATGCAAAAGTAATGGTGACACTATGTTTATATTTCACAAATGGTATTGGTTGGTATTTACAGATACGAAGTTCACCATCATCAAATCATTCCTTATAAAAAGGATTTAATGCAGGATTCCCTGGGTAAATCTAATGAGTGTTAATTTTAATTTACATGCTTTTCGACCACCATCACATAAAAGTTATCATTTATCATCCTACATAGAAATCCAACGAGATCGTTAAATAATAGATCTGCTACTTGTATAAAATCTTTTACTAAACATTGTAGATCATTACAATACAAATTGAGAAGGCACCTAAAAGTATATGTTCTAAGAGACAGTTTGTGTGTTACATATTTATGCAAATATGATGGTGGTTATTTGTTTAAAAAAATGAATGTCAAGGATTGTTCAAAATGTTTCTTTGTTCACTTTGTGCAGGACAACCTCTTTTTCAGATATTACTTAATATAAAGATTGGTTCATCGCAAATTACTTGTATTGGAGGTAGTACAGTGGGGATTGTGTTCAAGGTGGGAATCACATTAAAGGAAAGTTCCTAATACCATTGCGTAAATTGATGCAATACTCTATCAGGACAAATGAGCTTTTTACCATATTGGAACTTGCTGTTTAAATTAATTTATTAGCCTCTGCGTCCGCTTAACTGGGAACATCTATAGTAAATACTGATGTGTGTCTCCAAAACTTCCTACGGGAGCTGGATTCATATCGGTATAATTATATTAAAAAGTACAATATATCACTAACCAGGGTACAATCCATATAAATGTCACACTGACACATTTTCTTATCATTTCATTCTTTAGCCACAATTTATTATTTTATTGTTATTTTTTGTATCTTTCTTTGGCTTTACTTAATGGTCTGCAGGAATTTTAACAGAGTTGATAGACAATTTTGGATTGCAATGTATTTCTTAATTGTTTGTTCAAGTAAATGTTTTTAAAGCTTCCCATTACAACTTTGTTAATTTCTTGAAAATAGCAATAACTGATTTTTTAAAAAAAAAAAAAATATGAGTTACCTGTACCCATATTAAAAGAATCTTTCGTGAAAGGGGATATTAGATGAGACACATTCAATCATTTATGCAAAATCACTGAATATGTCTAATGATGCACTGAATTTTCTTTGATTTCATTCTTGAATTTTCAAAGGATTTATGCTTATTTTGAACAAACCTTGAACATTTTGAAAAAAGTATCTTTACTGTTTTATTATTAGCCCACCATCTTCAGATGGCAGACTGTTCAAATTTTATAGCATTTGATTTGTTTTCCTTTTCTGTTTATAAACAATTTTTGAGTTTGTTTTCTCTATTCAGATCAGTCATTTTGTCTGAAACCAGTCTTTGATTTTGGCTGTTGAAATTATAGTGTTTCCTGGTATGTAAATGGTACATGATAGAGCTTTCATTGTGCTCATTAGCCCTTGTGGTAAACCTTTCCATAGATACTGCATTTGTGGACCCTGCTGGCCTTGACCATGACCATTCACCTTCTTTCAAAAACCTTAAACCTTGGCTATAACATATTGTATTTTTTCCCCTCTCATCCTACTCTAGATGGCTTTAGATGAACATGTGAGCCATATTTGGATTGAACCATTGTTAAGTGGTCAGGGTTGAAACAGTGTTCAAACAAATGGACCTACTCCTTGAAATTTCAAAAGTCTTCTTCTTAACACCCAGATATGGTAGAATCAAATACGCTAAATAAATGGAAGAGTCTTGAGGTCCTTAACGATAGTTGTGGACATTGGGTCTTGCAATCCCCGGTGGGAAGACTGTAATTGTTACTTTCGTTTATAAAGGGAAGTCTTCTTTTCAACGAAATTTGTATAATTTACATTGGAATTAATGAAAGTTTTTTTTAAAGCATTATAATTTAAATAAATTATTGAATAGTAGTTTGGCAGTATGCACATATTGACCCAGCCTGACCCTAAGGTTCAAAAAGGATCATATTGATTGAGAGATTAAATTTGGTATTTGGTGTCTTTTCACTTATTAAAGTTTTTATATAACATTATTGAGTAGATTTTGTCAAATTTAAACTTGGTTGGAATCAAACGAGAAATAAAATACCAAAGGTCATGGTCACTGGACTGAAGCTGAAGATCAAGTTAAGTTCAGTGATGAATGTTTGTTATGTAATTATGAAGCAAAGTTTGTCAGAATTAAACAAGAACTTAACTGATCATAGGTGAAGGTCAGTGGGACAGAGGTCTGAATGATAATCTTTGTTCACATTTAAAAAACAAGAAGTCAGCTATATTTACAAATATATCAGAACTCAGTTAACTGTCAAGGCCTTTGGGGCTCTTTTGTCAAGGTATAAGATTTCACTTGTGATTGGGGACATTCATGTGTAGAATTGCCTTATTATTACTATGCATTATTAACAGGTGTGATTGATTGTTTATTTCTTCTTTCTGTGTTTTCTTTTCAGAACTACTACAAAAGAAGAACATGAAAACAGATTACTTGTACTTTTTGAAGGATGTGAAGTGGATTCAGAGTGAAGGACAAGTGGCTGATGATGAGCAAACGTATATTGCAGGACATATAGATGATGAAAGACAGGTCGCTGAAAAAGGACAGACGACTGATGGACAGGTGGTTGTTGAAGGACAGGTGGCTGATGAAGGACAGGTAACTGATGGAGAGGTGGCTGATGAAGGACAGGCAACTGATGGACAGGTGGCTGATGAAGGACAGCTGGCTGATGAAGGGCAGGTGCCTGATGAAGGACAGGTAACTAATGGACAGGTGGATGATGATGGACAGGTGGCTGATGAAGGATAGGTGGCTGATGAAGGACAGGTGGCTGATGATGGACAGGTGCCTGATGAAGGACATGCAACTGATGGACAGGTAACTTATGGACTGGTGGCTGATGAAGGACAGGCAACTGATGGACAGGTGCCTGATGAAGGACATGCAACTGATGGACAGGTAACTTATGGACTGGTGGCTGATGAAGGACAGGCAACTGATGGACAGGTGGCTGATGAAGGACAGGTAACTGATGGACAGGTGGCTGATGATGGACAGGTGCCTGATGAAGGACAGGTGGCTGATGATGGACAGGTGCCTGATGAAGGACAGGTAACTGATGGACAGGTGGCTGATGATGAACAGGTGGCTGATGGACTGGTGGCTGATGAAGGACAGGTGGCTGATGATGGACAGGTGCCTGATGAAGGACAGGTAACTGATGGACAGGTGGATGATGATGAACAGGTGGCTGATGGACTGGTGGCTGATGAAGGAAAGGTGCCTGATGAAGGACAGGTGGCTGATGAAGGACAGGTAACTGATGGACAGGTGGATGATGAACAGGTGGCTGATGGACTGGTGGCTGATGAAGGAAAGGTGCCTGATGAAGGACATGCAACTGATGGACAGGTAACTTATGGACTGGTGGCTGATGATGGACAGGTGGCTGATGAAGGACAGGTAACTAATGGACAGGTGGCTGATGAAGGACAGGTAACTGATGGACAGGTGGATGATGATGGACAGGTGGCTGATGAAGGACAGGTAATTTATGGACAGGTGGATGACGATGGACAGGTGGCTGATGGACAGGTGCCTGATGAAGGACATGTGGCTGATGATGGACAGGTGCCTGATGAAGGACAGGTAACTGATGGACAGGTGGATGATGATGAACAGGTGGCTGATGGACTGGTGGCTGATGAAGGAAAGGTGCCTGATGAAGGACAGGTAACTTATGGACAGGTGGCTGATGAAGGACAGGTGGCTGATGATGGACAGGTGGCTGATGAAGGACAGGTAACTTATGGACAGGTGGATGACGATGGACAGGTGGCTGATGAAGGACAGGTAACTGATGATAAACAGATGGTTGTTGAAGGACAGATGGGGGATGAAGGACAGATGACTGATGAAGGACAGATTGCTGATGATGGAAAAAGAGCTGATTATGGACAGATGAATGATGAAGGACAGATTGCTGATGATGGAAAAAGAGCTGATTATGGACAGATGAATGATGAAGGACAGATTGATTTTGATGATGAAATACATATTGATATACCTGAAGATCAGAGGGATGTGAGAGGATTTGAAACTTGGGATTTTGATGATATAAGTGATATTGATGAATACATTCCCAGTCTGGAGAGTGAAGAGAGTGCTGTAGAGGCTTCAGAGCAATCAGATAGTGAAGTGGAAAGTGAAATATTTCCTTTACTTAGTCAGGTCAGCAGTCCAATAAGTGAAAAAACTGTGATGGATAGTGTGACTAGTACCAGTATGAACCCTATTTTATCAACGTCTTTTGACAAAACAGACACATTTGATGCTGCGCAAAAGAGTGAGGAGAGTGAAGACAGCGAGGAAGAGATAGAGGAAAATGTTTTGCGAGATGTCAAGAATAGTGCAATATACATAAAAAGGGTTATGAAATCTGAAACAACAAAAACCGGAAAGAAAAAAAAATTAACAGAGTCTAGAATAGCTACCAGTACTGTGCCGTGTGTGAACAAAA
Organism: Ylistrum balloti; assembly: GCF_031769215.1. NCBI lineage: Eukaryota > Metazoa > Mollusca > Bivalvia > Pectinida > Pectinidae > Ylistrum > Ylistrum balloti. The sequence continues at coordinate 25,022 of NW_026782848.1, forward strand.
GTTTTCTAACTTTTCTCAGCATATTGAAAGAAATGTAGCCAAACATAAAAACTGTGGTGACATACAGGCGATTCTGGAAGAAAAGGACTTAAAAAGAAGGAAGATACTGACAAAGATTCTCCGTGCAAAGTTCAATCACGAGTATAACATGAAAACTATCAAGAAGGGCAAGGGGGGAATTATTTTAGAGACGGCCTAAATCAAGATTTTCACTGAATGATTTTGGTCCTTGTCCACTCTGTTTTTTGTGGATATCAAAAGACCTTATTTGCAAGCATCAAGGAAAATGTCCCTGTAAAGGAACTGTTAGCAATGCGAGAAAGAAGTCTGAAATTCTCACTCAGTCTGATACCATTTCAGAAAGAATTATGCCAACAGCAAGCAAAAAGTTGCAGAAAGAAGTATTTGAAACCATGCACATGGATGAAGTTGGACTCACAGCAAGGAATGATCCATTGATAGTTCAATTAGGGAATCAATGGATGGAAAAGAATGTAGGAAACAGCCTTAAAAGAGGCTCTTACACTTCACAGATTATGAGACTGGCAGCAAGATTTTTGATGAATCTTCGCAAATCGAAATCCTTGCCAGATCCAAGTTTATGGAACTATCTCAAACCAGAATTCTTTGATACCATTGTGCAAGCCACTCTATTAACAGCTTCACCGTCATTGGATGATGAAGATGAGTTAAAATGTCCGAGCAATGCAATCAAACTTGGTTTTGATTTGAAAAGAATTTTGAATGGAAAGATTGGGCTATCAATTATTGGCAAGGACTCTAAAGGACGCAAAGATGCTGAGGACTTATTAAAAACCATGCAAGTTTACTGGGGTACAAGAGTCACTAAACTGTCTAGAGTGCTGCTTCAGCAAAGACAATACCAAAAAAACAATCCATTACCACATCCAGATGATATATCAAAATTGAATACTTACTTGGAGAAGTCCTTGAAAGAATTGGACCTCTCTGTTATGACTACAGAAAATTTCAGGAAAGTGGCGGAAGTAGTTTCTGCTAAGCTCCTTCTTTACAATCGGAGACGCACTGGAGAACTACAGGCAATTAGGTACAGTATATTTCGACTTTGTCTTTCCTCATTTTTAGGTCATCTGACCCAAAGGGTCAAGATGACCTATTGTGATCGTGCTTCGTTCGTCATCGTCTGCCGTCCGTAAACTTTTCCTAAAAATCGCTACTAGTCATGAACCACTGAGCCGATTTTGACCAAACTTGGCCAGAATCATGTTTAGGTGAATTCAATTTTGTATAAATGGTGGGTCTGGGCCCCAAGGGGCCAGAGGGGCGGAGCCCAAAAGGGGAAATTCAGCAAGTTCTTTAAAATCCTACTTCTCCTGAAGGAATTGAAGGAAAGGGTTCATATATGGTCTGCAACATGCTTAGGCCAAAGGTAATCAGTTTTGTATAAACTGTGGGTCTTGGCCCCAAGGGGCCAGAGGAGCGGGGCTCAATAGGGGAAACTTAGTGTTTTCTTTGTAAATTCTTTAAAATCTTACTTCTTCTTAAGGGAATGCAGGATATGCTTCATATTTAGCCTCAATGATGCTTAGGTGAAGGGGATTCAATTTTGTATAAACTGTGGGTCTAGGCCCCCAGGGGCCAGAGGGGCGGGGCCCAATAGGGGAAACTTAGTGTTTTCTTTGTAAATTCTTTAAAATACTACTTCTTCTGAAGGAAATGCAGGATATGCTTCATATTTAGCCTGAATGATGCTTAGGTGAAGGGGAATCAATTTGTATAAACCGTGGGTCTAGGCCCCCAGGGGCCAGAGGGGTAGGGCCCAATAGGGGAAACTTAGTGTTTTCTTTGTAAATTCTTTAAAATTCTACTTCTTCTGAAGGAAATGCAGGATATGCTTCATATTTAGCCTGAATGATGCTTAGGTGAAGGGGAATCAATTTTGTATAAACCTTGGGTCTGGGCCCCCTGGGGCCAGAGGGGTGGTGCCCAAAAATGGGAAACTTAGTGTTTTCTTTGTAAATTCTTTAAAATTCTACTTTTTCTGAAGGAAATGCAGGATAATGCTTCATATTTAGCCTGAATGATGGGAAACTTAGTGTTTTCTTTGTAAATTCTTTAAAATCCTACTTTTTCTGAAGGAAATGCAGGATAATGCTTCATATTTAGCCTGAATGATGCTTAGGTGAAGGGGAATCAATTTTGTATAAACCGTGGGTCTGGGCCCCCTGGGGCCAGAGGGGTGGGACCCAAAAGTGGAAACTAAGTGTTTTCTTTGTAAATTCTTTAAAATTCTACTTCTTCTGCCAAGGAAATGCAATGTAGAATATGTTTCAGATTTAAATTAAATGGTGAAAGGGTATTAATTTTTGTACAGTCAGATGACCGTTAAGGCCCATGGGCCTCTTGTTTTATTTATTTATTTTTTTGTTTAATCTTATCTAGTACCTAGTCTCCCAAAAAGCGTTTATTGTATTATTACTATTATTCAGTTGTTCTTGTCTCTGCACAAATGCTAATGGGGATTTGCGAGTTTGGATATCCAAGATGACTGCGGTAGCCTTTGGTTGAAATCTTATATTTCTGTAACTTCCAGTTGGTCGAAATTTAAATATTTTTCGATCTTGTAATGACTTTATGTTTTGACCTCACTTTTTGCATTTCAACAAAAGGAATGACAACCCTGGCTGATGAAATATTAAAATTAAAAGTGAGTTATAGGTGTCGAGACATATATATAACACTTGGATTTCTGTGTGATATAATAATCCCTCTGTATACACATTTACAGCATAATGGGAGACACGCAATGGAGACGTCGTGTATTTTTGTTTGACAGTGTTCAGTAGCATTTGGGTAAATCAACATTTGCATTGGGTTAGTAACGGGGTGTATTGGTTAAATGGCCGAGGCACCTAGAGACTGATAGATCATCAGTACCTGTCTTTCACTTTGTAAATTACCCCAATAATGTAGTTTATAATTTTTCCAGTGCTTACTTCATGTATAGAGCACAATTTTTTTCAAACTTGTGATTAATACAGGCTTACTGACTACAATGGTAGAAAAGATCAGAACAACATTCTATTGGGCCAACTGACAGCCTTTGAAAAAAAACTTTTGGCCACACAAGAGGTCCTAACTGTTCGAGGCAAGGTATGCATAATTGATAATATTAAATAGTATGATTAAATAACCCTATGCTTATGTGAAGTTTATGTACCTGTATGTAAGATCGTAGAGACAGTTTAACTTCTATTTGTGTAAACAAAGACAATAATGTGCAATGATACCTACTGTACATCTACAGTTGTGGGATTGCACAATATTACATGATATGTGATTACAGTCTGCATGTTCTTCAGGTGTAAGAATGAAGTCTACTCAATGTGATTTGTATCATTCACATACGGGTTCATTGGTAATCTCCATTCATGTGTTCAACCTCAACTTCCTGTTATAAAGAATCAAATGGTTAAGAAATAAAAGTATTTTTTAATCAGAAAATTTCAATAGAATTTTAATACTTGATCCACTGTACCATAATTCAAATTCATGTAAGCATTATATAATAATCATGGAAATTATAGCCGAGTTTTTATTTTTCATGTATATGGGGAGAGGTTGATTTTACTATGTTTTGTACATTTGGGAAATAAATTGACTTTGCAGAGTTCAAGTTATAAAACTTGCTTTCAATCCCTTCTATAATCCTGTACACGAATTTTAATTGTATAAAATTTTGATTCTTCTGAAACATAAATAATTTTGTAATCTAAATTATGACAGATTACAGAACTTTGGGTACGGGTTCTGTACTTGCCATGTATACAAAGTGATATCTTGTATTACTATTTAGACTGGAAGAGGAGTTCCAGTTATAATCCCTGAGACAGTGAAAGAAGCAATGGCATATCTAGCAAATGAGGCAGTGAGACAGTCAGCAGGAGTGTCCAGTGAATATGTATTTGCTGCTTCAGGTATGTGTTTATAATGCTAGAACAGAGCAACATCATAATGGTTTTAAATTGTTGATATGTCATCATTTTTAGTCTAGGTTAGCAAGCTATGTTTTGTATACGTTACAGCCAAAGTCGCGGAGCCAAACTTGTCTCTTGGATTTGTAATTAGATGTATATTATATGCCATTTGTTGTGAGGTCACTGTGACCTAGATTATATGGTTCAGTGAGAATTTCAGTGTCAGCATCACACTTAAGGTTACAGGTTTGGTGTTTTACACTGATGAACATTTTGTTATGACATTTTAAAGTAAAGTTGGTTAGAATCAAACAATATGTCAACTGACCAAATATCAGGGTCACTTGAGTAAAGGTCAAGGTCAAACCGCCAACTTGAGCCTTTTTCTGATGTTATAAAACAAATTTGATCACAATCAAACATGGTATCCTCTGAGCAAGTCTCAAGTCATTGAATCAATGGTAAATGTCAGATTTTGTATCCTTTAACTGCTTAATGTTTGGTTGTAACAGTATTCAGCTAACTTGATCGCAATCAAACAAGATATATAAACTGGACAAAATAAGTTAAGGATCATAAATTGTGACCATAATATCTTTAAAAATTCAAATCATGTATTGCCGGTAATTGCACTCGTAGTTTCTCCAATATGTACCTAAAGTCATGTCAAAGGTGAAAGCACGTGCATCTGAAGGTCTTGCCGTTCCGCTCTAGTTAACTATGGTGGTGTGAAAAACTGACTGGTCTATTACTACAGAGGAATCTTGCAGGTTTTGATTCTGTTACTTCTAAGCTAAAAAAAGTTGAATTTGGAAACATTTAATCAATTTGTAACGAAAACTTGAAAAACTAATCATGCGAAGACATTTAAATGATATGGAAGCCGCGCGAGCTATAGGGCTCCTTCAAGCTGGTCAAACTCAACGAAATGTGGCGGCACAGCTTCATGTTTCTCAGAGCGTGATTAGTAGGCTATGGAATCGCTATCAACAGACAAATAACGTCCGTCAACGCCCCAGATCTGGACGACCACGCTGTACGACAGCCCGACAGGACAGATTCATTTGCATCACGGCACGACGTCAGCGGTTTTTGAGTGCTCCTGTCTTGAATCTTCAGTTTCAGCGTGCTACAAATCTAAGGATTTCATCCCAGACAATCAGAAACAGACTCCATGCCTCTAATTTACGAGCTAGAATGCCAGCAGTCCGACCAATTTTATCCAGAGGTCATCGACAATCCAGACATCAATGGGCCACTCATCATTTGAATTGGCAATTACGTCATTGGAGAAATGTTATGTTCACAGATGAGTCTAGGTTTTGTGTTGACTTCCATGACGGTAGGAGGAGGGTATGGAGAACCCAAGGAGAGCGCTATGCAGACTGCTGTGTTGTCCAGCATGATCGCTTTGGTGGTGGGTCAGTGATGGTTTGGGCAGGGATCAGTGTTGACTTCCATACAGACCTCTACATCATAGACAATGGATCTTTAACAGCTGTTCGATACAGGGACGAGATTCTACACCCTATAGTAAGGCCCATTGCAGGAGTTGTTGGCCATGATTTTATTCTGATGGATGATAATGCTCGTCCTCACCGTGCTCGTGTGGTCAACGACTATCTTCAACGTGAAGCAATCGTTCGCATGGACTGGCCAAGTCGTTCTCCTGATCTGAACCCTATCGAGCATGCTTGGGACACCTTGCAATGCCGGGTTTCAGCTCGACCTAATCCGCCACAGAACCGCCAACAGCTTATGATTGCTCTGCAAGAGGAATGGCAGCGCATCCCACAGATCAGCCACCGACGACTAATAAGGAGCATGTGCAGACGTTGCAGGGCAGTTATTGATGTCAACGGAGGTCATACTGCCTATTAAACTGCCAATTGCAGTTTGATGAGTTTTCCTTGTCTACATGATTAACTTGCTCTACTTCCTCTTACACTTTGATTTCAAGGGTGCTCTTACTCAGGGTTATCTGCTCTTGGTAGCAATTACCACAAATGAATTTGTTTTGTGTAATTAAAGACTAAAATGAATGTTCTGTCATTAAAATTTAAAATATAATCATATTATTATTTGTATGTAAAACTGCACTGTTTCAAGTTTATGATCCTTAACTTATTTTGTTCAGTATATATATCTACTGACCGAAGTTCAAAGTCGCTGGATAAAATATCAAGGTCAGAATTATCAAAAACTTCCCATTTTGTTGACTGAACTTCTGAGAATTTTATTATCACATGAAAAAATATTGGTCACAATTAAGCAAAGTGTGTAAGTACCAAGCTGAAGCTCATTGGGCAAAGTTCATAGTCAAATTTTGTTTATGCTGATTGTATTTAGGACAGTTTTTTGCTTTATTTTCTTGTATGTGTTTGCAGTCCAGCCATACAGCCATTGACAGTTTCTTGTTTTATGTTTTTTAGGACATGGTGTCATCAGGGCATATGACGCTCTTGCAAATGCATGCAAGAAGGCAGAACTGAAAGAGCCGAGACGTATCACCAGCACAAACCTGAGAAAATATATGGCAACAGTTACGCAGGTAATTTTCTTTTTACATCAAGATTTTGTGATAGTAATCCACCGACCTTGATTGACACAAAAATTGGACACCTTGCTTTAGAAATTCCAGAAAAATGGAAAAATATACTGTTGAGTTTTCTCCACACACACATCGGAAAACCAAAAATGGCCACAAAGAGGTGTTAACTTGTAGGCACAACAAATTCATTAAGCTTCTCCTCAACCATTGGATGAATTTTGATGAAACATACTGAAGAGAACCATTGCATTTTGTAGATGTTCATTATCTAAGATCATCCCTCAGATAGCGAAATAGTTAAGTTAAACTTTAATAACATTCAAATAGTATCAGATTTCAAAGAAAACTGATATTTGTACACAGTAGTGGTCAATACTTTGTCATACTGTTTTGATGAAAATGTGTATCATCCGTTCTCTGATAATACAAAATGCCCCTTTGCCAGTTTATGGGATTCGCACTTGCTCAACTGGAGTTTATCACCTTATTCACTCAGTTACAAGGAAGTTAATGTCCCTATTTTGTAAAAATCTAATTTAATTTAAATGTCATTGTGGACAGAGATGGGGTTGTAGCTATCATATAGCCATCCTGGTAAGAGCTCTATACAAAAAACAGTTGATTTGAATTTTAATAGAATGCTTTGTTTGTAGGTGCTTGACCTCAAGCAACAGGAGATGGAATGGGTGATAAATCATATGGGACATACACTTGACGTACATAAAATTCACTATAGGTATGTTTTTAGCTTTTAGTCTTTCTTTCTTTAAGCTCTGGTCCAGCTTCCAAGTTATATCAATTGTGTGCAAAATATCTTCTAAATTGTACTTACTTTTGTTCCTCTGGACTTCTTTAATGTTTTGATTATCAAGGGCCTCGGCGGCCAAAGTGGTTAAATTTTACCCGGTACTGCAAGTCTTTACCACTAAGCCCTCCAGCACTGGGTCATGAGTTCAAGAATCACGAGGGGCAGTTGCAATGTACTGACCACCGGTTGATGGTTTTTCTCCAGGTACTCTGGCTTCCTCCACCATCTAAACATGGCACATCCTTACATGACCTTGAATGTTAATAGGACCAAACTTTTGATTGATATTGGAACCTATGTCAAAATCTTTGAATCCTAACCTACATGTTAGCATTTATAATATGACATAATTCCACTGATTAAAAAAAAAGACTATATCTTTAGATTTACTTGAAAAAGTAACCTACATCAAAATAGAGGTTTTTCATATCATCATATGAAATTTATTGTACCTTTATTAATTTTCTCACCAATCTTGAATTTTAAAGACACACCAATACATGTGTTGAATAGGACTACATTTACAGTAGTTTCATGGTGTATCATTGCACAAGCCTAGATTCATTATCATGATTTTGCATAGATGACATGGAACAGATAGACCCAATTTTGCATTTGTGTACACAATGTTACCTATACATGGTCTGATCCCTGATACTTAATTATTTCAGGAATTATGGTATAAATGTAACATTTTAATATCATTGAAGCAAAATAGATAAATTTTATGTTAACTCAGTAAAAGCATTGTTATGTTTTATGTGAGCACTTCATTAAATCTCACAAGAAATCTTAATTCTTCCATTAAAAATTGTCAAATGATCTCCAAAAAAACTGATATATAAATTTTCTGTAACAATATACAGGGCTACCAAGTGACGCTATTGAAACGCAGATTGCAAAAATACTTTTGCTGCAAGACTACAACAAAATTTCCCTATACAGAAACAAGACTGCAAGATATACAACTTGAAGGTAAAATATTTATAACTTTTTTATAGCCCTGTATATATATATATATATATAAATTTTGCAGACATTAAACTCATGTCAGAAACCAGTATGAAGAGAGAATGTCAAATTCTGTTCTATAAGACTTCAGCATTTATCAGAAAGACTTTTACAATTAGCTGTAACAACTGTTTGTCACAATAAATTGTAAAACTCCATTCCTGTTAACATGTGTTGTTAGATTAATAAAATCTATTCAACAAAACAGGACATTGCACTACAGATTGTTAATTTGATATGATTATGTTGTTGTGTAAAAATTCTGCAAATTGAAAGGTAATGGTATTAGACAGATTAGACAAGATCAAAACATAAGAATAGGATATATGGTATGTAGAATATTTTGTCTGAAGTGCGAAAATGTCTAAGGCAGGTTAAAACAACTCAACTATGAATTTGATACTGACCAGAATAGTATTTAATCAAAGTACTGAAATTACTGAAAACGCAAACGACAGAAGCTATTTGAAATGAATTTGTAATGAGTGAAAATTTTTAAGTGGTAAACAAAATGTTGATAGCCATTTCACATGAAATTTTAAGTAAGTAAGTTAACCTGCGACAGTTTTGATTTCAAATAAACTTTCAGAGATTTTGTTATCAATGGCAGCGACTTTTGAGTCAATCATTCATGCAAATTTAGAATTTGTATATTTCTTTTCTTTAGTGAAGTATGTGCGTCCTTAATCGATTGTTTTAATTTTGATATTGTTTGAGAACGTTATTGGAAATTACAAGGATTCGGTTTTTGTGATACGCCTCAATACTCTGTAACATCGACTCGTCTTGTCTCATTGGAAATATCCGTGTGTTTCATTTTCCATCTCGTTGTGGTATACTCGTTAATCAATTGCAAGTGTGTCAGGAGAACTTCACATTGAGATTTGTGTTATATGAAAGCAATGTCACATTTTGGGAATCCGTTGATAACTGTTCTGAAAATTGGGGTTAACACATGTACTTAGCATGTGAGCTACATTTTTCTTTCGTTTTAAGTCTTTAAACACATTATGGGCATTATCTCTTTCAATAAAACCCGTATCAACTCGAAGTCAGGAAAAAAACAGCATTCAAAAGTGAAAAAGCCTACTGTTTAAGTGATCTTGACATTTTGAACAATTGTACCCCTACCAAAATTCAGAATCAAACAAATTCCTCTGACTCTTGTGCTATAATCTGGTGAAAAATGTAGAGAAAACTCTGGCTACTGTAGGCTTGTTAAATTTTTTCACATCTTTTATTTATTTATTTAGTTGATATTTCTCAGTTTATTTATTTATCTATTTAATTATTTGTACATCTTACTTATTTATCAAATTAAATGATGTTATACCAAAATTGATACAGTTGTATTTATTACAACATTTTTCTATCCATGCTCCTCCGCTACATTAAGGCCACATATCAGTCTCTTAGTACTCCCGGTCATTATACTCGAACCTCGCTGAAGACACCTATGCTACATGCGAGCAATTTTGTCTCAATGCAATGAAAACGTGACTTATTTCCAGAAATTATCATAATGTATGCGAAATCAGTGTTTTATCAGTAATTTGAAAATAGTTCTGATGTCAAAATTCATATATTTATCAGGAAACTCGATTGTGTTGCTCAAAATTCCTTGAAACTGTGAAATCATGATAACTTTTTGCTGTTGTCGCCAAAGGACAACTTGCATGAATTAGCGTATGGTTGGTGGGATGTTAATGTTTTGCACGAATGTGCTTATGCTTTTTCGTGGTTAAGCCATTGTTTTTCCCTGTTGTTTGGCTAAATTTTCTTATGATAGCCAATGATCAGATTGAGCACGGACTTATATACACATATGTATATGCATGTAAGTCCGTGGATTGAGATACGTTCATGTACATGTACTGTGACCAAAGTGTGGGTAATGAAATACTCCACATGGTCTGTATTCGTATTAGTCATAAGTTACACAATATGACCACAATGACGTCTTCAAAACATTGTCAGTTTGACCACAAATGAAACGACTTATTCATGTACTGAATCCGTATATATATATACATGGGTGAAAGTTATCAGGCATATGCCTGAAGTTCAGGTTGTTCAATCTTTTTTCTCCCAAATTAAAACAGTATTTCAATATGGGCAGCTTAAAAAAAACAGATTTCAGGTTTTTGGAATTTTTTAACTTTCACCCATGCATATACTGTATGATATATTGTCATGGCTCGGAGAATAACTGTTAAACAAGAGCAATGATTGTTCATATTTGACACGTGTGTTGATCTGGAAAGATTATGCAAGCCTAAAACAGACTTACATGTATTTTAAATGACTTGTAGGCCTATTCCAAGTAAACATTATGAAAGCGAATTCTAACATATACTGTCACGATAATCACTTGCGGCAATTTGATTGGTCATACATGTTGACGAAAGAAATTACAGCTTTCTGATTGGTCAAGCTTGCGATGTTTTTATGAATGGAATTTTTATGAATGAAGTAATGCTAAAACTTGCCAACAGATGTCACAATGGCTCCTTTGACAAGTAAATAGTTCAGACGATGACGATAAGCGCAAACAAAGTTTTGTTTGCGTTGAAAACAGCAAATCTCAATATATAGCAACTACATGGGTTTTAAGGTTATCATAGTTTTTGCGGTACATTTTCAGGAAAAAGTAATTGGTTCTAGATAATTTCATTACTAATATATCTTCAGACTTTGTTCGGGATGAAGATGAATCTACGGAAGAATTAACGGAACAAAATGCATCTGTTGACATAGAAAGTACTATTATGAATCCAGATGAGAATGAGGAGTTTATCCCAACAGAGCTTGAGGATCTTATGTCTGTTGCTGAAGACATAGATGAACCAAAGAAGAAAAGAGGAAAGGGTGGTAAGGAAAATTGCAAATGTAAGTGGACACAAGAGGAGGAGGGTGAAATAAACAAACTATTCAAAAAATTCTTAGCTGATAAAATACGACCAACACCTAAAGACTGCATTCGAGCTATTGCATTAAGCAAGAAAAATGGAGGAATAATATACAAAAGACCAAAAGATGTACTGAAAAAAAAACTTTTCAGGATGGTAGACAGACTAAAGAAAATCACTTGAACACAAAGGAAAACAGAGAATTCAAATAATGACTTCCAAAAAAATGTCATGATGCAGATGGTGGACAAAAAGTGCCATTTTGAAAGTTAAAACATGGAAAAAATACCAAGTTTCTAAGGTGGGTTATATTATGACCCTTTTTTATTATTTTATGGTTAAATCAAGGTAAGCTTTGTAGCTGCAAGGCATGTAAAAACATTACTCTTAATGTCCATTTCATACTTTCACTGTGCATTGCTATGAATGATCTATCATCAAGGAGATATATATAGCAATGAAGGGAAATAATGTGAAACTACTGAAGTAGATCAGTCATCTTCGTTATCAATTGATTGTAATATCATAGTTGTGTTAGAGGGAAAACATCAGTTACATAATCAATTTTGAAAATACTAAGTTTGCCGACCTCTTTGGTCAGAGATAAGAGCTAAAATATTTGTTCAAACATTTTGTGTTCGTTTAGAAATATGGAAAATGTTCATGTTGCATTGCCATAAGTATACCTTGCTTGAAAATGATTCACTTTTTTTTTTGCTTTTGTTTTTACATCATTATGTATTTTATCTAAATAGATGATGGATTTTTTACGAATGTTTTCTTTGTATCTTAGTTTTTGTTTTACTGCAGAAAAAAGTGCCTATAACCAAATTAGTTTTATAACATTTATCACATTCTGTAACTCTAAGCTATCTATGAGTAACCCTGAAATTTTTATGTAGAATTCCAAAAGACAAATCCTCAATGTGTCCTATAATATTGTTTTCCTTTAGTCTGGTATTGTCCATCCATAAACATTAAGGCATTTTTTTCTTTAAAATGCAAACAATATATAACACCTATAATTTTGTAGAAATCTTAATTTAGCAAAAGTGAATTAAGATGATGATTTGTATTATCCACAATCCCCCATGGTATGGGTAATGGAGCCAAATTTGATTGAAATGACTGAAAATTTAAATCACTTATACCAGGTATATGGTAAAATCATATACTCTCATGGATCAGTTGTTGCCTCTGAAATTCCTACTAAGGAGTGGATACTTTTTCCAATTAATCTGCTGTTCATTGGAGTATATTAAATTTTAAATTGCCCTCAACCCACCACAGAGAAGACTAGTTTAGTGTTGTATAATACTGTCTTAATCAAGAAGTGTGCTTTGTCCCAACTTTTAACCTTTGACCATCATAAAATATAGAGTTAGAGTTTCAAAGCTCCAGGCCTAGACCCTCGCACTAGCAAGGCAGTTTCTGACCTAGAAAACTGGCTCACTTGGTGACTATTACTGTACATCAAAGAACATGGTTGCTTACACTGTTCCATTTGTCACCAGAATTTCATTCATGACATACAGCTCAACATTGCTGAAGTAGAATAATGTGTATCAGCATATTTTTAGGGGAACTGAATTAGTTGCAATAATTTGATCATATATTTAATTTGATTTGGTATTAATTTGCCGTCCATCGAGTTGATGACATCTTCAAATTACTCCTTATTCATCCATAGGCACTAATTTTACTATAGTGGACTTGAAAATGTTTTTATTCCAAGTTAAATAAATACATGAGCCCACAGCCTGACTTGTACCACCTTTTGACCACTCCAACATTTTGAAGTATACTGTTTCATTATAAGTATGAGATTGACTGTCAGATCTTTTTATTGTTGTGTTTGGGTTGTAGCATATTTAGATCATCAGATGGTAGGCTGTTCAAATCGCCCTTTGTCCGTGGTTCATGGTCTGTACGTAAACAATTCTTATTCCTATTTCAAGACTGATAAGTGATAGATCTTTCCAGAATTTCATTTGTAGGTACCTCTTGGTCCCTAGTTGTGCATTGTGCCTTTTTTTGGTTGATTCCTTAAACAAGATGGCTGCCTGCCTGGCAGCCATCTTGGATTTTGGCTGGAAAGTTTGTTATTGCTATTTCTTGACAAGTATTGGAAGGATATTTTCAAAATTTCATATGAATGTACCCCTGATGCCTTAGTTGTATCTAAGTTTGTGACTTTTTGGGTTGATTTGATAGGTGTCCGATGTTGTCAAATGATTAAGAGGAAGGAGAAAAAAAAGCAGAGGAAAGATCAGTCTTTCATAGGACTGATGTAGAACCTACATATCAAATCTGAACAAAAGATCAAACTGGGATCTCTCTTTCAGATTTGAGATGTATAGGTTCCCATTGCTCCCTCATTTTGCATTGTACCTTTATTGGGTCAATTCCATAAACAACATGCTATTTCTCAGGAAGTAGTGGAGGATTTTTTTCAGATTTCATATGTAGGTCAGAATGTTCTTGTGGTCCTTAGTTGTGTTAATGGCTTACTAGATTCTGTTATCAGAAGAGTTTTGTTGATAAACATGTATAAGAAAGTTCTTAGATTCTTCCATCTTTCATAGAATTGATAGACAAGATTTCTAATGTTATTAGATTATTAAGAAAAAGGGAAAATCAGGAGAAAGAGTCTTTAATAGGACTGACATAGATGATTCAATGGTGGGCGCCAAGATTTCTCTCGGATCTCTTGCTACTGTCCTTCACACATGGGAAATAGATGCCATATTAAACGTGAAGCTATAAAATATTCACTATCAGGTGTATTTGACCTATGATTAACAATAGCAGTAGTGTTATTTTTTTTCTCTTTTTTTTTCAACTTTAAAATTCTTATGAAATCACTGAGAGACATTTTTAGCCCACCATCATCAGATGGTGGGCTGTTCAAATCGCCTGTCGTCCGTGGTCCGTGGTCCGTCCGTAAACAATTCTTGTTATCGCTATTTCTCAACAAGTATATGATGGATCTTTCCAAAATTTCATGTGTAGGTTCCCCTTGGTCCCTAGTTGTGCATTGTACCTTTTTCGGGTTGATTCCTTAAACAACATGGCCGCCAGGCAGCCATCTTGGATTTTGACAGTAATAGTTTGTTATCGCTAGTTCTCAGGAAGTACTTGATGGATCTTTCTCAGATTTGATATCAATTTTCCCTTGGTAACTAGTTGTGCATTGTACCCTTGTTGGGTTGATTCCTTAATAAACATGGCCGCCAGACAGCCATCTTGGATTTTGGCTGGGAGGTTTGTTATCGCTATTTCTTGACAAGTACTGGATGGATATTTTTCAAGTTTCATAGGTAGGTACCGCTCCCACCCTAGTTGTGCATTGTACCATTTTTGGGGGGATCCCCTCAACAATATGGCCGCCAGGCGGCCATCTTTGATTTTGACAGTAATAGTTTGTTGTCGCTATTTCTCAGGAAGTGCTTGATGGATTTTTCTCAGATTTGATATCAAGATTCCCCTTGGTAACTAGTTGTGCATTGTACCCTTATTTGGTTGATTCCTTAATAAACATGGCCGCCAGACAGCCATCTTGGATTTCGGCGGGAAAGTTTATTATCGCTATTTCTTAACAAGTACGGGAAGGATGCTTTCCAAATTTCATATGTAGGTACCCCTCCCATCCTAGTTGTGCATTGAACCATTTTTGGGTGGATCCTTTAAACAATATGGCCACCATGTGGCCATCTTGGATTTTGAGAGAAATAGTTTGTTAGCGCTACTTTTCAGGAAGTACTTGATGGATCTTTCTCAGATTTGATATGAAGGTCACCCTTGGCCCCCCTGATAAGATGAACAAAACAGCTGACATGTGGTTGTCTTGGATTTTGAACGTTGAAACTTGTTGCCACTTTTTGTTTTAAAGTATTTGAGGGATCTCCCTCAAATGTCATGTGCAGACTCCCCCTGATCATAAGTCGTACAAGTCCCATTTTTGAACAAGTTAGAATTAAAATGGAAGGGAAAAGAAGGGGAAAGATCAGTCTTTCATAGGACTGACATAGATGGTTCGACGGTGGGCGCCAAGATCCCTCTGGTTTAAGAAAGTTCTTAAATATTTACATCTTTCATAGACAATAGACAAGATTCTGATGTTATAAAATGATTAAGAGGAAGGGAAAAATAGGGGAAAGATCAGTCTGTCATAGGACTGACATAGATGGTTCAATGGTGGGCGCCAAAATCCCTCTGGGATCTCTTGTTTAATCTGATTGTAGTATTTGTATTCATAGAATTCGAAAATGTTATTCTGCAGAAATGAAAGAATGAATATGAAAAAAAAACCTTGAATTTTTAACAAATTCAACCTTCTCTTTTTTGTATTGAGATGCTTGCTGTAATAAAATCTACAGAGTTCAGACTCCTTTACTGTTGTTATTATTTAGCTCACCTGGCCCAAAGGTGAGCTTATGCCATACCGTGGCGTCTGCTGTCCGTCTGTCAACAATTGACATTTTCATCTTCTTCTTCATAACCACTGATCGGATTTTAACCAAATTTGGCAGGAAGCATCCCTTTGTGCCTTGGATTCAAAATTGTACAAATGATGGGGCTGACCCCCCTGGGGCATGAGGGCGGGGCCAAAAAGAGTCAATCTGTCAATATTGATATAAACGACTTCTTCTCTGTAACTGAACAGTGTATGACAACCATATTACAGTGGAAGCATCTGTAGGTGGCATGGATTCAAAATTGTACAAATGATTGAGCTGACCCCCCTGGGGTCTTAGGGGCGGCGCCAAAAGGGATCAATTTGGCGATATTGATATAAATGACTTCTTCTCTGTATCTTAGCGGTACATGACAACAATATTACAGTGGAAGCATCCATAGGTAGCCTGGATCCAAATTTGTACAAATGGAGGGGCTGACTTCTTACCCATATTGCTTTCGGAACGGATCCCTCCTAAATATGGCCAACTGGTTGTCATCTTTGATTTCATAAGAGCAAAAGTTTTTATAGCTATTTCTAATCAAGTAATAACTTTATCTTTCAAATTCCGTATGTAGGATTCCCTTCACGTCTATTTAGGCATATTGGCTTTTGAAACTGATCCGAAAAAAATGCTTTCCTGCCAGGTGAGCGATACGGGCCCTCTGGGCCTCTTGTTTAGACTGTATATATTTAAGTTCACTCTTGTGGACTCCTGGGGCAGTAGGGGCAGGGCCCATTATGGGAAAAATAGTAAATACTCTTACTATACTACATGTACTTGTTCTGAAGGAATTATAGGGTATTGTCCAGGTCTGATTTGAAGTCTCTTGTCTTCAATGGAAATAGATTTTATAGGAGAAACGGGTCTTGTCCTCCTTCAGCCAGAGGGGTGGAGCCAAATAGGAATTTTTTTTTGTAAATTCTTATAAATACATACTCTTTCTGAAGAAACTACAGGCTATTGTCCAAATTTGATCTAAATCATCCTTTGGTAAAGCTAATAGGGGAAATTAATTAGTGTGATAAACGTAAGGGATTGTGTCTATAGATTTGTGAGGTTCATTGTCCGTGAATTTGTGTGATAAACGTAAGGGATTGTGTCTATAGATTTGTGAGGTTCATAGTCCGTGAATTTGTGTGATAAACGTAAGGGATTGTGTCTATAGATTTGTGAGGTTCATTGTCCGTGAATTTGTGTGATAAACGTAAGGGATTGTGTCTATAGATTTGTGAGGTTCATAGTCCGTTAATCTGTGTGATAAACGTAAGGGATTGTGTCTATAGATTTATCACAGGTATTGTGGCCCATATTGTCCATTACAGACCATAATGCCAGAAAAAGGAGGAGAAGCCCGGAGGAAATTGCTAAAATGTGGATTACAAACAAAAAGGACCAGAAAGGTTTCAATATTACCTTCATAAATGATGTCAAAGGTAAGATATAGGTATTGATTATAATTGATGTCTTTGAAACGTGTTTTATTTAATTATCATGAGAAGTAGTTGTGTTTTTCCAGAGTGTCATTTTGATTCAACTATTTTTGTCAAAGTTACTACTGCCCTTTTCTGTATTTCAATTTTGCTCAGATAATATTGTCTATTGGTCAATTTTTGGCATAAGGTACAACCAAATTAAAAAAAAAAAGATAAAAAAATAAGTTAAAAAAAGAAACCAAACAGGCCCTATTTATGATTTAAATTTGATTTCATGTGCTTCATACTTTTCATGTTCAGCTTTGAAAGCATTATATATGTTAATAATGTTGAATCAATTTCAATTCACATGAAGGATATGGTGTATTTGCTGCAAAAGAGTTCCAACAGGGTGATTTTCTGTTAGAATACTGTGGTGAACAGATAAGTGAGGACATGGCAGAGGCCAGAGAGAAGAAGTATGCAAGAAGACATCAGAACAGTCGATATCCACGATGCTATATGTACTATTATAGACAGAGTGGAAAAGTTAGTTGGTAAGCAAATTATTATTTAAAATATAGATTGGAAGCCTTCATGTACATGTATTTAAATACATTAGGATTTAAAGTCTTGTTTCATATAACAATTTTCACATTTAATGTGTCAGATTAATTGTCCATGGGTGTAATTCTACACCTTTGAAGTGCCAATATTTTTTGGTTTAAAATTCCTTTGTTACACAGGTCTATGTTTTGTGATAATTGATATTTGATTATATTTTATAGAAAGTATTAAACAACACTTGTGGCTGTGAATAGTAAATACTATTGTGTGCTGTTATTGACAAAGCGAGAAAAGCAAGACATACACATTGTACTTGCGCTTTATTCTTGTATTTACAGTATTGATGCTACTAATACTCTAGGTAGAGCAGGACATGTTGTGAATGATGCAGAAACACAGCAAAAGCAAAATTCTAAAATGAAAAAAATTGTTCAGGATGGAGTCGTGCATTTGGCTCTCTTTGCTACGAAATGTATTTCAATAGGTTCTGAAATACTGTATGACTACGGAGTTGACAATTTGTGGTGGAGAAAGGTAAGAATAATAATTTTATATGTTTCCTTTCCTTATAGGAGAACACGCTAGTTAAACAACCATACCTGTATGTACAGGTAAGCTACACAGGAGGCAGCCCAGCCTGTGTCTTATGCCGCGAGCCAAAGGCTCTATGATGCAAGTGCCAAAGGCGCTAAGCCTCTCTACCCCTTTCCCCGTAGAAATTTCCTGCGATCTTTTTTGAGCATGAATTACTGTGTCTGATACTAAGGAGTTTTCTAGAAATATATTTATAAAAAAAACTTCTGAAAGTTACATAAACAAGTTTTTGATGCTACTTTTTTTTTCTTTTCAATTTATAAAGCTGATCAGTAATAACTGGTAGCTTTTCAGCAGATTTACCAAGTCTCTTGCTGAAATATATTTTTCTTCATCATCTTTAAGGGCATTCAAGAGGATAAAAATCTAAAGAATCAGTTTAATTCTAAAATCTGGAATCTTGACAGTCAAAAATCTTGTTAGAATTATTTGATTAATTAATTTTGTTTTATATGTGTTAGTTTGTAAATAGATTGGAATCAATATAAGGTTTTTAGGACTTATTCCATCTGAAGACCATGTTGTTTATTTATTTAAATTTAAATAAGTATGTTAAATATACAAATAAAAAGTGAATGGTATAACTTTTATCACATGAAGGTAGATATATCTCTCCTATTTAAAATGCGATGTGTTATCCATTTTGATAACCTGTTAAAGCTATCCAATGGATTGGAAAACCAAGTGCTATTTATAGTTTTGGCGGCAAAACACATAACGTAAATGATTAATGCCTCTGATCTTGTCAACTGAAGCTGATGCATTGATCATGTAATGTTATTCAGGTTATCAACATCCAGTGGCTGCTACCATAGTTTACATCAAGCCACATTTTCGATTTAATTTGTAATAGAAGAATTGACTGCAACACAACCGAAATTACTGAAACACATGAAGAGAAAATGTAACATGTGGCTGAAAATGTTGGCAGGGCTGCTGTGAGAATACAGAATTGGGCATTTGTATTGCCTTAAGCCAAGCATGCTTAATGCATTGCCGCCTCATGCCTCAGCAAAGAAAGTAAACAAATGTACAGCTTTAGTATTTGTAGGTATATTTAAATGTCATATTTCTTGATATGGCAACAATATACAATGATGGTGGTTGTGATGCTTTGACTATACACTTGACTTTTTATCTCTATACATTTGTCAAACCCTTATTCCCCTCCTTGATGTTTCAGAATTTGACAACTAGTGTACTGTCTGTTTTAAGACCAAAATAATGGCACATCCTTGCCGAAAATAATTGGGAATTTACCAGTGAAAACCTGGTTGAATCTCACAGTTAAGATACAGTTTCCATTCAAATACCATTCCTTTCAGTTTTTTTAGCACTTTTTTCACAACTCTTCAAACTGGATTTCATCTGTACGTTAATTAAAACACAATGTCTAAAACAGCATTTTCCCATTTGTTATCACTATTTCTTAGACAGTTTTTCATGGATCATTCTAAAATTTTCCTTTGTCCATGGTATATGATTAAGTCACCTGCCAATATTCAGTACAATATATAATGGAAAGCAAATATGAGGATGAAAGAGACTGAGAAAAAAGCGGGAAAGATTAAGCTAATAAAGATCTTAATATGGAGATCATACGATGGTGGGTGCCATTAGATCTCACTGGGATCCCATGTTTAATAAACTTATTAGTAAAGACTTAATTATAAACATTTGGAGACATCAACAATAACCATCACTGCATCAGTAATAGCAGACTTTACACTTAGAATTCACACACATATGATTTCTTCTGTTTTCATTCATCAAATATCACTGAAGAAAGATAATGATTGTCAATACCTAGCTGATTAAGCTAAGTTGATGATGTACAGTTCCTCTTTCATATATTTCAGCCTCAGAAGCCTTTTAATAAGAGAAGAAGTTTAAAAATTTACCGGCGTAAAGATATTAATTGACAGTAATTATGGATGTTAATATAATATGATGTTCCGGGATGTTTTTAACATGCATTTTTAGAAACAAATTGCTCTGCCATTCTTATGTCTTACTAAAGTTGTTGTAAGTGACATGCAATTCACCACATTAATAATTTATCAGATCTAGACAAGTCTCGCAGCTTGCAAGTTGCTATACTGGCAACTCTCTTTATAGGGACACTCTTTATTATGCCTGAATTTCTGGAAACAGGTCATTATGAGTAGAGTTTATGGTAAATACAACATTGTCTAATTTTTAACTATGATTTTTAGTGCATGTAGTTTCAAATTAATGTACTCATTGAAGTTGACGGACTAATCGCCTTTATTTCATGTATATGTTTTTTGAGTGACAGAGTGCCTTAAAAGAGCTACTGTCTGAGATGGAATAGGGAGATTTAAAACATTTTCATTATTACTTTTATGCCTGAACGTCAAAAAATTTGCTGTTGACCAAAGGTTTGGTGAAAAAAATCCTTCTTTGAGAAATGCATTGTTACAATATTGGGAAAATGGCAGAAAAAAAAATTATGTTCCACATTCTAAATGTGATGATCCAGCCATTCAATTAATTATTATCAATTTTCTGTCAGAATATACATTCTTGTCCGGGTCACGCTTACACTCCCTTTGTTTAATACTATCTCCACAGCAAGGGGAAGTCACGTGATGTTTTGGTTTATGTGATCACGTGACTGTTGAAAAAAATTTGTGCACAGACAAATTTTGGTCAACCAGATATTTGTGAATATTAAGACATTTCCCAGCTGCACAGGTTCCATACGAAGTTCACCTTCAATTAACACGATTCCGTGACGACATTCCGTGGTGAATTGTCCTTTGCTTTTGCCGTAAGTACTGACTTTCCACAATTTAGGACCAAAGACTTTTTCGTAGCCTGCCATTTCTTTGTAAACAAACGTGAGTGGTTGATCTGCTTCAGGTGCTTACTATGGCGGTTACGGCGATGCTGCTGGGGCATTCTTTTATTCGAAGGATTCAACAATTTACGAAAACTTCTACTGACTGTCGGGTTAATGAGAATTTCAATTTGTGCCCGGGGGAAGTGCAGGATCAATGTGTCGGTTATGGAGGGGCCCGACTTAACAGTATTCTAATGAGGGCACTGCCGTTGGTCCAGGCTAATCGTCCTGCTATTGTGTTGTTACAGACTGCATTGAATAATTTGTGCGATATGTCCAGATCCGTCGATGATATTTTCAGGAAACTTATGACATTGAGATATGAATATGACGTTCAACAAGTGGTTGTACTGCAGGTATTACATAGACTTCCCTCTTCTCGGCCCATTCGTTATGAGGTGGACACAGTGTTGTTCAATGCTCTGGCTGATGAACTCAACCGTCATCTGGACAGCTACGTATAGGAAATGGACAATGTAACATTTTTCAAACGGACATGTTTTTTGTCACCAGTCAGTCGACGGGTGGTATACGACAAAAAATGTAACAATAATTTGGGAAGTGCGTTGGTATCAACACTGCATCGCATTCATACATAGGTGGGTCATATATCTATATACAGTCGGGACCCGATAATCCGTGCTCCGTTGGTCTGGAAATCTTGCAGTCCGGACGAGAATTGACGGGAACAGATTTCCGTAACGTTATTTTGAGCTACTAATCTGGAAATCCGGATTCGCAATCTGGGCACAATTTCCAGGAACCAAACCCAGAAATATGGTCTTTTTTGAGTCAATAACTGGACGGAGAAAATACAAATGATTTTTTTTTTTTTCAGAAAAAATAGACCGCTATTTCATCTTACCTGACTGAGGGCATTGTCCATCACACATGATTGTATATCGATTGTACCAAGCTGACCTCTGTCTAATGTCACCGTAAAATGTTTGCACTGTTAAGTTGTC
Organism: Ylistrum balloti; assembly: GCF_031769215.1. Taxonomy (NCBI): domain Eukaryota; kingdom Metazoa; phylum Mollusca; class Bivalvia; order Pectinida; family Pectinidae; genus Ylistrum; species Ylistrum balloti. The sequence continues at coordinate 47,127 of NW_026782848.1, forward strand.
CTATTATAAACTGTTTCCCAGGGTGAATGAAATTAATAAAAGCGTTTGTTTTGAAACTGGTGTTGTTTTTCCTTTCGCCATAATATCGATCTCTTCAAAGGAACAAGCACCATTTTGGGAATGAAAATCTGTGTTTTTGTTCAGCTCTAATGCGCACAGTGCTGTGACAGAGAGGTTCCCACAGGTAAATCACACAGTAAAGATCATCCCACAACTCTACGAGAAGGACAATTCCGACAACATCTCCGACAACGAGGACGACAAACCACTCAGCCGTTTGATAGCCGACAATGACGACATACCACTGAACCAACTGCGACAAGTCATGAAGAACATGCCAACCACACCAGCCATGACAGCGGAGGAATACCTCGCCATCGACAACACTTAAGCCACCAAGAATAGCTTACAGGAAGACGGTATCATCAACCTAGTGCGAAGGGATGAGGTCAGCACTACCGCCGACAGCGACGAAGACGACGACCAAGCAGACCCAGAGCCCAAACCAATCACCATAGCCCAAGCCAAGTCTGCCATCGCTATAGCCTTATCTTACTTCGAACAAACCACTACAACGACACAGAAAAGAACAGACTCGGTTGATAAACTTCTACATATGCAATGGGTATTGACAGAAATTTTCAGACGGTAAATTAGTGCTCAAACTACAGTGCGTTGTATGTGTTTGTTTAATGTTTCTTGTGTGTTCTACAATGTGTGCTCATGTGATATTGGTACCGATTTTTTTTTTTTTTTTTGTATGAATAAACTTGAATGGAACTGCCCAAACTCATCAAAGGAATGTTAGAAATTTTTATTAATTAACTTAATTTATTATTATATGTTTAATAATATGTACAATATACATAATATTTCACAAACGTGCATCTCTCAAACAACACACATGACGTGAATATGTACCATGTGCAGGCATACGTACTCAGCCCGGCATACGTGATAAACGCCTCTGAATGGTAATGACAAGTTCAACGGTCATCAAGGTCATGTTCCAGCAATACGGAAGATTCACAATCCAGACAAATACTGCTGGGGACCAATGTGTCCGGATTATCGAGATTCGACTGTAGTTAGAAAAAAAAAATCCCCATCGTATATAAATGTATTGCCTGCCCTGTTCAAGATTCTATATCGCAAGATGGCGGCCGCTGATGCAGCAACCGACTCGCTGCTGGACATTCCAGCCAATATTTCCCCCCTTGTCTTTACCAAATGGTAGATCTTTGACAGAAAAGGTGCTGCAAAAAGGCTTGAACTATTACACCCAAGGTTATGTACACAGTATCAAAATCAAGGAGACCGACACTGCCATCAACATTGATGCAAAATGCTGGCGTTCTATGCGAAAATCCGACGAACCTCATCATCTTCATCTTGATATACAGAGAGCGACAGAATCAATTTCCGAGTCATTCTGTTCTTGTAAAGTGGGGTAAGGATACATTATTTTTAATCAATATTTATTGTTTACAATGTGTTCTTAAAACACGAACCGGGTGTTTAATTACATAACATTTAGAGGCCTTTCATATGTAAACATCAAAATCAACATGGCGTCATATTTACACAATCGGTGATGGCATGGGTGTTACATTTCCCTGTTACGTGTGAATTTACCTGTAGTGACCAGTCACACATGTCAGTAATGAAACCGTTTGGTTGTAAATCTGTCATCAATGCAGGTGTGGATTACCTGTCCGGGGTGTCCCACTGGCCAGAAACAATATACGGCTAGGCCCTTCAATGCCCCAAGGCTATAATTTTCGCGGTTGAAAGTAGGCAGTGGGGAGTCGTTTACCTGTGTACTTACTGGATTAGCCATTATATAATTACACTTGGTCAAAAATATGACCTTCTATTCATTGTCAACACATTAGACAAACAGTACACAATTTTGATAGATCTAACAAATATATAACATCATTTAGGTAATTTCTAAAAATTAGATTAATAAAACGTGTCTATTTTTATTTATTAACTAATTTTTTTTTTCAGTTTATCTGGTCATTGTTCCCACATAGTTGGCCTCTTGAAATGCCTCCAAGGCTTTAAACTTCATAATTTCTCATGCATTCCTGATGAGCAGACCTGTACCAGTGTCCCTCAACAGTGGCATATTCCAAGAGGAGCAAAAATACAGCCAGTACCTCTGAGCCAAGTTGTTGTCGCAAAAGCAAAAGAACAAAGGAAAAGAAAACCAGTGATATGCGAAGTAAATGAGAACTATAGGTATTTATTATCTTCTTCATTTAAATGTCAAATTTTACAATCATTATAATAACATGGAGAACAAACTGTTACCAGTAATTGATACATGAAGTCGCTGAATACATGTACTATGTGTAAATTAATAGGAAAAGCACCCTTTATTTCATTTAACAAAAAATTCAGTTTTACACATTTAATGCATACACATCTAGCATTACATTCAATACACAATTCTGATCTGCATAACTTATCATATAGCTAATGATATAAATCATACATCTCAAATCACAAAGCCTGATAATACATTACACAACCTGATAAAATTTTCATAACAAGGCTACAACATTATCAATGCAAGTACCCAGTTATGAATTTTAATGTAAATCATCTACAGCATTAAATTTAACACCTGATCATCTCAAATTATAAGGTGATCATAGATATATAGAGTTACGAGTTTTCAATGCTTTTATCACAGATTACCAGAAGTCACTTCAAGAGACAAGCTGAAGCTATCAGCATTACATGGAACACCACTGCAGCATCTAATGTTCAACAATGCACCAACAGTAACAACAGAAATATTTGGACCACTTCCTGTAGGATCCATTTTATCCTATCAGGTAGAGTATCTAGATCTTTTGTTAATAATTATACACCATTTCAGTGGTTTATATTAATATATATTCAGAAAAAGTACTCAATGCATTTCATATATCAATACTTATGAAATCTTATTCTTTGTCTTTGACAAACACATCTTGAAAAAGTGTCAGATGACAACAAACGGACCATATTTCATTAAGTTTTGGTAACAGGTTAGTTGGCACTTGATGCGACAATATTTTGAAAGTTTTCACCTTAGCTATGAGTCTTTCTATATGCACTCTGTGTTTTGCAATCTTCTGAGTTGTGAATATTTCTTCAGCACTCATTTGTGACCCTGACCTTGCAAATGGCGGAATATTCAATTTCAAGCCAATTTTTTCCAGTTCTTCACCTATCTTAAATCCCTTATCTGCCATAACTGCATCTCCAGTTTGAATAAAACCATGCTCTTTCATGGCTTTCATTACATCATAAAACCCACTTTCCTCTGTGAGGGTCTTGTCAGAAATAGCACCTGAATGCAGTTCTGAAACAAACATCACAGTTCCATTTGGATCACATCCAATAAGGCCCTTCACAGTATTGCTGGATTTATAGTCACTATACATTTGACTCTGAAGTCCAAGTGCAGAGGGAGTTTGTGTTTTTAATTCCGTTCCATCAATAATGATCAGTGTTGTTGGGTAGTCTTTTTTAAAGTCCTTTGGCATGTTGTTAATTATGGTGTCCCTATGTGGCCATATTGACAATTGTCCTAATTTGAAGTACATATGGTCTATCCAGGTATTAAACACAACACCTGCTGACTGAATGCCAAGTCCGAATCTCACTGCCACATCTTTCAGTCCAAAATTATGACGCAAACGACACAAAGTCAAAAACAGAGCATCTTCATTGCTTAATAAATATATATCATGTCGACCCTTTTCGTATGGCATTTCAAATCCAGGGGGCACAAGAAAGCTCAGTAAGGCAACAAAGCGCAAATGGACTAATCCAGTGTAATACCTGAAAAGGTCTTTCACATTTTCTTTCAACAGGATTTCTTTAACTCCAAAAGCCTGGTGTTTCTCTGCATTTTGGGCTTCCTCTAGCTCTTTTATTCTTTCTTCCTGCTTTTTAACAACTCCCTTCACTGTATGTAGCTCTGTCACCACAGAGAGGAGATCCATAGGTGAAATCCCTGAAAGAATAAAGAAATTTAACTTTTATGCATATTTACAACATGGCATATATGACTTTTACATATTGTATCATTTTTTACCTAATATACTTACAGACAAGTAACTTAAAGAAACCACTAGTTCAAATATCAACTAATGGATGTGGAGATACAACAGTGACGAGGCCATCACCAGTCAAACTTCCAACAGAGTTCAGTGAGTTCAATAGGAGTATACCCCAACAAGAAATAGAAAACATTGAGAAGAAGACCAGAGAACAGTCCAATTCACGGCTGTGGCATGATGTAAGAAAAGATAGACTGACAGCATCAAATTTTGGGAAAATCCTTAAAAGGAAAGCTCAACCTACACCATCTTTCTTGAACACCATTTTCAACAGAACATGTGTTAATGCTGCACCATTGGAGTATGGAAGGAGAAATGAGATCAGTGCAAAAAGAAAATACTTGAAAAAATTTCCATCAGCACATTTCCATGAATGTGGTTTTGTAATCAACCATGAATTTTCTTTCCTGGGTGCCTCCCCTGATGGAAAATTGTGTTGTGATGGAGAAAGCGGAATAGTGGAAATCAAATGTCCATTTACAGCACGGAACATGAAAGTGAGTGATGCCTGTGATGAAGTAAGGGGATTCTGCCTTCAGAGATGTAATGGGAAAATGAGTTTGAAGAGGGACCATGAGTATTATGCTCAAATCCAAGGACAACTAATGATTACAGGATGTGATTTCTGTGAATTTATCATCTACACCCATTGTGATTTATTTGTGGAGAGAATTCTGCCCGACAATCAATTTATGACAGACATGTTATATCGGTTATCAACATTTTACAAGAACCATGCCCAACATTTATGAACTGTTCTCATTTCACCATTTGCAAACTGTGCCACTGTGAAAGTTCAATTTACTTACTCTTTTCTTCTGTTTGCGTAGCTGAGTCAGTCATTACATGTACTTTTGTGCTATTAGCTGTAGATGCCATGTCATTCACTGATTCACAATTTAACCTGTAATTCAAACAAATTTAAATGATTACTGATTCTTTTCTTCACAGATGTTGAATTTTCATGTATCAGTGAACAGATTCGTCTGTTTGTGTCTTTCGCATTTGTTTATATATAAGTAACATATATTTTCATAAAAAAAACATACATGTGCATATATTTTAGTTTTTATTTAAATGTTATCATTTGAAACATATAAAAAGAAGATTTCAATAAGTAAATTTTCAGAAATTTTTCACAAGTCAACTTTGTTCAATTTTAAAGTTTGTGTGTAATATTTTATGTTGTCAGCATAATTACATCTGTCGGCTATAAATGTACATGTTTTCAATTATTTTTATAAATAAAATATTGTTTACTTACAGCTCTGTGTTTTCATGAAATGGCATTGTTTTCTTCTTTTTTTACATAGAGATCTGTGTCTGTGTTTAGCAATCTTCTCTTTGGTAGAGGTCTTGATGGAGTGTTCTTAGAACCATCAGCTGGTATAGGATCAGGGTTCAAATTTGTTGGTCCACTTCCTCCAATAAAATGCTGTAAAGAATAATGAGAAACCAGAATGAAATAAATTATCCTTTTTTTATAAGCTATTAAATGGAGATATTTAAAAAAAAAAAAAAAAAACAGTGTGTTGTGTTTTTGTGTTGCATAGCTAACATTGCTGGGTATGAATGTAAGAAAATTGCATTTATAGTATACTACACTTACAATCAAACTAATGTACCTATCATACTTGCTTAGATAATCGGATATGGGCATAACATAGTCAGAATGATTTCACATATTTGTCAAAATAACAAGATTAGTCTTTGTAAACATATATAGGAAGAATAAACAGAGTAATTCTGTTTCACTGAGATTGTCACGTTAATACTTTGTACATGTATAAACTAAAATACACGATGAAATTATAATACAACAATGGTTGGATTTCAGACGTTTATGTTGCACTAACCTGAACATTTGTTACTTTTTTATTTACACGCTGCAACTCAAATTACATTTATTTTGTAATTAATTTGTCAAGTACTGTAATCAAATGACACCCCCCCCCCACCCATCCCCCGGGCAGTCATAGTCAACATGTAATATTTATATTTATTTAAAGAGAAACTGTCACATGCTACCATTATTTCATACCGTGGAACACACAGCTTTGTGTTTGTTGATCCTGTCGACGTTCAGCTGATCATGCGGTCTCCCACACGCCTTTATCCATCGAAGGCATTTTTCTAGGTTTGTCTTCGGCTTTGGAAACAATATTAATCTAGCTCCATTCATGCGGTCTGGATATCTCTCGTCGGCATTACACGTTCCCCATGCACATCGAAGAACCATGGTTAAAATCTACTGTTAATATCTCCACGTGTATGTGTGGGACATCCGGCGCTTGTGGGACAATATGGCGACTGTGTTAACCTTGCGTCGCGCTAACGCAAAAGGAATTATTTGATTGGCCAAAATTGTCGGTTTGATTGACAGCTACAGAAAGGTCAATTATGGACATTTCTCTGTGCCAGCTTGCTATATGTACGGTTGAGTAAGTGCGACACTGTCACATTTTCTGTTAATGTGGCATAACCTACAGTTATGTTGGGGTGCAGGGTAATGTGTGATTGTAACGATGTTACACCTGCACACAACTTTCATTATGTTGTTTCTAACTAAATAACTTAATGTTTTTATAGATGGTCAGACAGAAAAAGTCCATTGGACACCAGGTACTGGCTCCACAGACACAGTCCAGTGGACACCTGACCCAGGAAAGTCCCACAGATGCAGTGGCACAGCCGACTACGCAACGGCCAAGGCATAGGCCAATACCTGCAGCAGATGGATCTGCCCAGCAACTGGCAGACACACATAATGATGAACAGCGTCAGGCAGCAATGATGCCTGCTATTACTCAGCAGGTTATGGCTGCCATGGATAACAGGGACACTCAGACGGTCAAGGCGTCGACACAGGCCGAATAAAAGGCAAAGACGGCATTCAAGCTCCCCAAAAGGCCACAAACGCAGGCAGAGTTCACCATCACGTACAGGTATGCTAAGTACTGGCAGCAGCAGTAGTAGATGGGGCATTTGAACATGAATAAGGTATTATTTACGTTCAAGTTTGTGGCATTTTTGTGGAACAATTCCCATCTGTTTTGCTTGATGTATTCACTATCTTTATATTGATGACTGAAGGTTACACACCTGTTTGGTCATACAACTGGCATTTGAATAAATGCTCACTTTCAACAATACAAGTGTTTGTTATTTCATCAGCAAAAAACATAGCAGAGCAGTTTGTGTGTATGTATATTTCTTATTGGCTAAGCATGATGATATAATTGTATTTATGCAAGGTATAAAGTAATTTATATTATCTGATTAGTTATTATATATTTATCTGAATATATTAGCATGTTATCAATTTTCTGTCAGAATATTATACATTCTTGTCCGGATAACGCTTACACTCCCTTTGTTTGTGCACAGACAAATATTGGTCGACCAGATATTTGTGACCCACCTCCTCCCCTATCTTATTGATTCCTCCATTGATGTACATTGATGTCAATTTTTGTACATTGTATGTTTACGTTAAGTTGATATTGGCATTTTTTAAACAATTACCATCTTTTTGCTTGTATATTTACGGTAATATTAAGGTTTTTGCATTTTTGTGAAACAATTCCCATCTTTTTTGCTTTATGTATTCACTATCTTTTTTATATATGACTGAAGGTTACACACCTGTTTGATCGTACAATTGGCATTTGAATAAATGCTCATTTTCAACAATACAAGTGTTTTTATCAGCAAAAAACATAGCAGAATAGTTTGTGTGTATGTATGTTTCTTACTGGCTAAGCATGATGATATAAATACATTTGCAACCACGATAACCGAATGGAATAATATATGACCAGTTGAAATGCATTGGTAATGGAAGTTAAACAGGTACAGTTGGCCTAATTCTATGTATTATTCAAAACGCTCGTAATTTAGGCAAGTCATTCATTTGAGTAAACTTGGTTGTGCTTTATCCCAGCATGCTACACGCACTATATCAATACATATATCCTAGGCCTTCAGGTTATTGGAAAGAATTTTCTAAAGATTTTGTTTGAATTTTTTTACCCATGACCTTGAAAGAATGTCAAGGTTATTCAATTGAACAAAGTTGGCATTTTTTTTTTATCCCAGCATGATATAGTACTAGTATAGCTGCATTGGAAAAAATGAACCAAGATACATGTACTACATGGAAACTCTTTTCCATTTACAATCACAAATCGTATCACATCATGCATTATGTTTCTTCAGCAATATTATGAACACGTACAAAACATGTCACCTAAAATGACTCAAAAATATTTGATTATTGTAAAGCTGACTATTAGCCATCACTACTTACTCATAGCTGCTCCAATATTTAGATGTTCATCTGTGACCACTTCTGACACATTGATATTTTTGTTCTGTAATTCCTACATCCCCTTCAAAAATCCTGCCTTTTCCATATTGGTGCTCTTCCTCGGGGTTTTTCTCTTGTCTAGAGTGGTTACAGATACAATTCTTGGAGTTGTTATCCATGAAGGTGTATGTCCAGTATTGTGCAAAGTGACCTGGCGAATCCATTCGACCATCTCCTAAAAGAAGTACAAGGTTAACATATTGAAATATTAAAATATGTCTTTGTTAAAACATAATACATCCCCCTCTGTACAGATTTATATCTGTGTGTATATAGTTCTGATGAAAAATTAATACATTTGCAAACAAATATTACATCATAAATAACTACACATTAAAAATGTACTGGGCCTATTGCTTGTTCTGCTTCTGTTGACCTCTCTGATCTTAATCAAACTTGGCAGCCCTTCACCCAACATGCAACAAGACTCGTATCAGTACCCTCAATCCATTAGTTAGTTTATATAAGAAACATTTTGAATTTTAAAAAAACCGGAAATGGAACAAGGTACACCAAACCAATGCAGTAACTCACTTGCACATTGAACAGGTGAATTTAAAATACTAATTGAAAGAAAAAATACCTGAAACTATTAATTCAATATCTTCTAACTGCTCTAAAACACCTTCCTGATGGCTAGACCAATAATCTTCTATTTATGGTACAAGAGAGGTTGTCTGTATCCTGTTGAAACTCGATTTGGAAGGGAAATGTAACTTTGTGAAGTTGGCAAATAAATGCATTTTTTATGAAGTTATTTCCTGATGATAGAATCGCGGAGGTGATCAGCAAGTCTCCACTATGGAATCTTCCATTTGTATTTAAACATACCTGAAATTGAATGTTGTTTTCATCATAAGAAATGTACATGAATTACATTGTAATACCAAGTCAATAATGGCATCTTTCAGGCCCCGATATCTCAAAACGTCTTACATACAATCTCATTCTTATCAGAAGTGATGTTATGATGGTGATCATTTTTCATTGGTAGCTATCAAATTTTAAAATGCTAACATATTAAGAAGTTTCGAGATCCCAGGGCCTGGATATTATTTGATTAATAAAATTTATAACTTTGTATTGCTACATGTAAAATTCAATTGTCATACAGCATACATTCATTCTCATTCCAAGCATACTCCTGACCCCCCGAGCTGTCGACACCTACCTGTAGGCTTAGCGTACCTTTGTTACCTGTTGTCAGCGATATAGTGTTAGGTTACATTATTCACCAACAGTCTTTTCTATATAGATTTCCATATATTCTTCTGGAATATAGTGTGCAATTCCTGTGGACATTTTAGTGTTAATTCTATCAGCAGACCGAGGATTAATTAGGCAACAGAGTTTCCGAGAAATCCATCAGAAGGATAAGTACTTTTCAAGAATTCTTATTAATCATTTAGTCGTTATCTCTTATTTTAGCGTCGGGAACTGATAATAAATAGTATCCTGGTCTGTATAATTTGTTATTTAGATACCTTGTTTAAGGAGTTTTATAGTGATACTATAGTTATAACTAGATTCAGCTATATATCAAATACAATAGGAAGGTCCAAACAGTATTAGGTAGAGTTATAATTCTGTAGAAAATATTTCATATTTTATATATCTCTGATACATATAACCTTTATTTTTATCTATTTTCTTATCGGGCTATTCATTTCGGACCATATTTAAGACGGCCTTATAAAGTGCCATCCCAACACCAAAACAAAAGAAATACTGTATCAGGTTCCTGTCCATTGTCTTTCCGTGGCCAGATATCACACTTCCACACCTGACTACACAACCTCTGCTATCCAGACCACTCACTTTCACGCTTGACCGCGTTCTTTTCTCCATCAAGGTCTCTGTCGCTCCATCTCCAGGTAACACACCTGACCTTTTATTCTCGACTAATTAGGCTCTCCCCACAGGAATTCCTCTCACCCTTTTCATCTCTTTCCCTCTGTCAACTAACTACATATACCACAACATGGCTGGCCCAACCACAAACAAACCCGCCGTAGTTATACTGACCCCTAGGGATAAAAAACCACTACATGCGGGAAGTGTTCGCGGGGACATATCCCAATACACAGGGGTAACCAGTGACGTCAGGGACATCAAGATGCTACAGTCAGGTATCATCTTAGTTCTCTGCGCCACAGCGATGTGCGTAACATGGGCAATGAAGTATAGATGGTACACCATGTACAACACAGCTATCTAAACGGCCATATACAAACTCCCCACCTAGACACAAACAAAAAATAACTCGCACAACAACAAAGGGGGTCATTTATCGGATTCCCCTCAACACGTCATTAACATCATTAAACAAAATAAACAATGTCAAGACAGCCAGTAGGATGCACAACAAAGAAAAACAACCTACAACATCCATCCTACTGGAATTTCACTCAAACACTCTACCTAAAGAAATCAAATTTAACAAATCCACATATCCAGTAACAAAATCCAACGTACCACGCAAACAACAAAAACCTACTACGAAGCATACCAAACCAAAATATTCCCAGGGCTCGACAACCCAAATCACTTACAACAACACTACAACAAATCCACTGTACTCATCAGTCGTACAAAACAACACTCCACAAAATAACACAAACAAACACACCAACAACTACAACCATTAACTCACAAATAACACCTACACAACACGGAGTATTTGTGACCACAGAGCTACTCGGCAATATTGTCCTGTTAGCACGTGATCAAACACTCAGACAGACAAGCACTACAAAAAGTCAGGGCCCTAATAAACAAACAAAACGGGTACTCGGCACCACAAGTCACCCCCATAAATAAACTGACAAAAACAACACCCACACAAACCTCACCAATACAGCCAACACCAACACAGTCCACACCAACGACATCAACACTTTTCTCAACACAAACAACACCCCAAACCTTAATAACAACCACACAAACCGAAAACACTCCTACACAACAAACAATATACTTCTTGACAGTTCTGGGGAGTTAGACGCTCACCTCGCTCTCCTACTGGATTGTGTAGGCGTAAGACACATACAAACAATAAAACAAACAAACAACACCAACACGCCCTAACACCAGATCACGGGCAAAACACACCGCCAATCAGCCGAGACCTGGAAATAGCAAACGACAGCTTTACTAGAGCCACAAGCAACATAAATTTAATATAAATACCCATTTTCTTTCGCGGGTATATTAAATTACCAGTCAGGCCTTACTGTCATGTATTGGAATGCAGGAGGCCTTAAGCCGAAAATTTCAGAATTAAAATCATGTCTGAACGAAAATGCTCCCGATATTTTATGTATTCAGGAAACAATGCTTAAACCTAAACACAAAAGTTTAAAAATTAATGGTTACAATCCACCATTTAGGTACGATTCGGACCAAGGTTTGGCAATTTATATAAAATGCGGAATTGCATACAAAGAGTATGAAATCAAAGACCAAGATCTTGTGGCTCTAGGAATAGAACTACACAATAAAACAAACAAAACAGTCATACTCAATATATACCTCTCCCCCACAAAACCAATTCCATTTAATTCCCTGGTGAATCTGATAGAAAATATCAACACGGATAACATCATTGTAACCGGGGATTTTAATGGACATCATACATTGTGAGGAAGTAACAAAAACAATTCCCGGGGAGAAACAATACACAAATGGGCAAATGAGACTGGTCTAACCATACTAAATGAGGGTAACCCTACTAGAATATATGTAGCACGGGGTATCGAATCCCATCTAGATATCACCCCAGCGTCTCCAAACTAGCTAGTAAATGTAGCTACTGGAACACCCTCAATAGCGCTCTAGGTTCCAACCATTACCCAATTTTGACACAGTTTGATTTTAAACCTCATGTCAATACAATTCAGTACCCACCACGATGGGTTTTTAATAAGGCCAATTGGGATCAATTCAAAATTTTAGCAGAAACAATCCAACATGAGGAAATTTTCGATCAAGATGTTGACGTCTTTAATGCAAATTTAACTAGGGTTGTTTTAGATATAGCGTCAACATCTATCCCTAAAACTTCAGGCAAACCCAAAACGAGGAAAAACAATCAATGGTGGAACGATGAGTGCAGGTTAGCCAAAAAACTCAAAAAGAATAGCGAAAGGAAATGGAGGGCAAATAAAAATAGTAAACTATTAAAAACAGAGTACACAAGATGCAAAACAAATTTCAATAACATCATTCAAAACGCCAAAAACAATCATTGGCAAGAGTTTTGTACATCTTTAAATAATAAAACTAATTTGAAAAACGTTTGGTCAAAGGTCAAAGCTATACAGGGAATAAGTAGATCAGAAATCCCTATACTAGGTAAGAACAACATTACCGATAAGGAAAAGGCATATACTCTAGCTAAACAATATCAAAAGGCTAGTAGTAATGATAATTTGACCCCTGAATTCAAACTAAATAAAGTTCAGAATCAAGTCACCATTGATAATGAAATCAAATATCCAGGCCCCAACACCGGTGATCTCAACTGCCCATTCACAATCACAGAATACAACAAGAGAAACACGTCCCCGGGTGATGATAACATTTCATACAACATACTCAAACACTGCCCAGACAACATCACAGACATCATACTCCTTTTTTACAACCACATATGGGACACGGGTATAATACCTGAATCTTGGAAAATGCCATTGTTATACCTATACTAAAACCAGGTAAAAATCAACAAGAACCTGCATCATATAGGCCCATAGCTTTAACCTTACACCTGTGTAAGGTTATGGAAACTATGTTAAACAATAGGCTAGTACACCCATTAGAAAGATCAGGTATCATAAACAAGGAACAGAGCGGGTTCCGTAAGGGTAGATCGACATTAGACCCACTACTACGACTCACTTCAGAGATAAAAAAAGGTTTTAACCTCAAACAAAACACTCTAGCTGTCTTCTTAGATCTGGAAAAAGCTTATGATCTCATTTGGCATGACGGACGTCTGGTCTCACTAAAAAAAAATTGGCATAACAGGTAACATCTTCAAATTCGTCAACAGTTTCCTTAAAAACCGAAAAATTCAAGTTAGGATCCATAACACTCTTTCAGATCAACTTGAACTAGACAACGGTGTAGCACAAGGCAGCGTTATTTCTCCAACACTCTTTAATATTTACATCAACACACTGTCAGATACTCTAAACAACAACACCAAGTTAGCGCAATTTGCAGATGATGGGTGTATCTGGAGTACAGGCAAAAGCATTAGATATCTAACTAAACATATCCAAAAAGATCTTACAGCAATTAATGAGTGGGCCAATAAGTGGGGTTTTAAACCAGCTAAACCAAAAACTGTAGCAATGTATTTCTCTAGAAGTAGAACACTACCAGAACTATACCTAGGCCAGACCAAATTAAAATTTGAAAAACAAGTTAGGTATTTAGGCATGATAATCGATCACAAACTCACATGGAGTAAACATATTCAATATGTAAAGGAATCATGCCAAAAGGCCATTAATACCATGAGGTATATTTCTGGTTGTAAATTTGGAGCCAATAAAACAACTCAATTAATGTTATATAAGGCCTTAGTTAGATCAAGGTTAGATTACGGGTGCCAGGTATATAATATAGCTAGTGACACAGTATTAAAACATCTAGATGTTATACAACACACAGCCTTAAGGGTAGCGCTAAGGGCCATCCAAAACACCAACAGCAATAGTTTACTAGCAGAGGCCGGCGAAACAACGTTAACACTTAGGCGAGAAAACCTTACACTAAAATACTGGGCTAGAACCCAAAATCATGGGGATAGGTTCTTACTAAATAAAGCAATACAAAACAGTGAAATACCTGTTACCAACATCAGGGCTTCCTATCCTTCAGAAATACTTAGATTAAAACAGAAATATGGTTTAGAAGGTGTCAAGATCTCCCGCAAACAAGATTTCCAAGTCCCGTGGTTAAAAAATCACCAAACGTATCGTTATTACTGCATAAGACGTTAGATAAACATCACGACCCGATAGGCGCAAAACACCTAGCATTAGAGTTGATAGATAATAAATATAACAACTTCGTTAAATTTTATAACGATGGCTCTAAAAATCCAACCAATGATAGAGTAGGGATAGGTATATATAACGATACATATAACATCAAAAAATGTCTTCGACTAAGTGACAGAGACTCGGTCTACACAGCTGAACTCATGGCTATTCAAATAGCATTACTAGGTATTAAGAAAAACCACACCAAATTTGAAGGAGTAGTCATTCTTTCGGACTCCCTCAGCTCCCTACAATCCTTGACAACTGGAAATAGCAGTAGACCTAAACTGCTTAATGCAATTCATTATATGATCACCGAGATTGATCAATTAGGAATAGATCTAAAATTTGAATGGATTCCATCTCATGCTCTGGGTCGTTTCGCACAGGTTCATTCGCCCAGGTAATGGGGGTGAGTTGGTTCGCCCATGACATGCAGGGTCGGTTCGCCCAGGTAAGTTTTACAAGTTTACAGGTGTTAGTGTGATCAACTACTTTACATTGAATGATTGATGATGTGGACAGTGCAATAATTGGTTAATTACGATAATTGGATTGCAGGTGACACTCCTGCCAGGATCGTGTGTATAGAAATTTCGAAATCTGTGTACACATCGCGGCATTCGTTTGATTTGACACTTTGAGCAGTGCAGAATGAATCCTTCATGGCTGCATTGTTTTAACAACGAAATGGGAGCAACTTATAAAAAGTCGAAGTTGATATGCTTTGCCATTTACTTGTTGGAATGGCTGACTTATGCATTGCTTGTGCAAAGGCAGTCCGACCGCGACAGCATGCTGTTACTTGCGACAGTTGTGAAAGATGGCAACATGTGGAACTGGTAAGTTGTTTTTAATTTGATTTTTTTTTTAATTATTAAAATTAATTTCAACAGTGTTTTACTATTATTAACTTAATGCATGTTTAACATTACTAAACCATTAACTTTTCTTTTTAGTTCCTAATTTTAACATTTACATTCATTTATAATTTTACAAATTCTTTAAGATTTTATTAATTTTTTAGAATATAGTACAATATTTAATGTTATGGCCGTGTTCATGTACAATATGAAACAAAAACAATTAACATTTTAAAATATATAAGTTCCACAGTTACTACACAAACTTGGTACTTTTAATAATGATTTATTTATGAGGAATACACCTGTGGCATGTTATCTAATTCCATTGTTATAGTGTTTGCATTATGTTAAATATTTGTTCAATACACTTTCATAGGTATCAGTTTGGCAACATACAGAGAAGCCATGAAATCCAGTGGTGAACTGCATTTCATGTGTAGACCTTGTGAAGATAGAAATTGGCCACTATGTAGCTGGATTGCGACAAGATGCTGACATTGACTTGCCATCTCCACCACCCATTGACATGCCTGATGACGATGACATGCAACTTAATGACTAGCCACCACTGCCCCCTCCAGCACCCATTGATGACTACATAGAGTACAGATGAACAGGATTGGCCCCTACCACCGCCACCACTTGACGACCAACCACTACCAGATGACCAACCACTACCAGATGAACCACCACTACCAGATGACCCACTTGATGAATCATTTGACTTGCCTCACAGACGTGTAGACAGACTGATGCCAGAGTCACTAACTTAACTGTTAACATTTAATCATCTTTTGATCAGCAGTCTGTGACAGCAACCTATGATTAAAAATAAAATGGATAGATGAATAATGATAATATATGATATGAGTCATGACATTATAATGCATATATATTTATACATAGTATTTATAGAAAGAAACAATAACAAATGTTTCATTTATCTTTCCAGGTGCCTGGCTTGCCGTGTGTGATGTATTTCCTGGAGTCAGCATACAGGGGTGCATATTTCATTGGACCCAGGCAGTGTGGAGACATATCCAGGACCTTGGGTTAGCGCCATCCTATCGCCAGAATGGACCGATGCATTCTTTCTTGAGGCAACTTCTAGCCATACCTTTTCTTCCTCCTGGCCACATCAGGGATACTTTCGAGAGTTTGAAGACACGCGCAAACAGTCCTGCACTGAGAAATCTCGTGGACTACATGGATCGTCAGTGGTTTCAGAATTCAGTGTTTAGTGTAAATGAGTGGTGCATTTATGAGAGGACTGTGAGGACGAACAATGATTGTGAGGGTTGGCATAACAGACTGAACCACGAAGCAGGAAGACAAGGATTGGGTGTTTATCGTTTGGTGCCTCTCCTCAGACAAGAGGCAGAGACAGTTGAGATTCGAGTGACAGCCCGTGACCTCCAGAGAGAAACAAACAGTCGCTTCACCAAACTCGAAAAGAAACAACAAACTGCTTGGACCGATTACATGAACAATGAACTTTCAACCAGTCATTTCTTGAAGATAGTGAGTCAGTGTTATGCCCCTCCTAGTGACAAGTAAAATCTTGTAACATGATGTTACAATGTAATGTCAATCAATGTGCAGTGTATCGTAGTGCGCAGCACCTGCAGTGAGTGTGATATATGAATCGTATATGTGAATTTTCCACTGGATTTGTGAATGATTGTCAGCAACTATATACCTAATTAAATAAAAAAATTTAAATCTTATTGATGTCAAAATAAATGTACACCAATTGATCTAAATGATGTTCATTTTACTTTTTATGTGACTAAGGTGAAATTGTACATTGTTTTGTCAGTGTTTGTCAGAGTTTTGAATGCAATATATTGTTTATTAGTGCTGAATGTTATAGGACTATTGTGATAAGCAAGTTCTTAAAATGTTAGTATTTTATTAATTGAACACAATTAAAATGAAAAGAGTAAGGAATTTAATAGTGCTGATCTTTAAGTAAAATGAGGCAAGTTGCATGCTGTGAGCGAAATGTTTTGTTTATTGTTGCTATGATAATGAGCTATGGTGATTTGCAATTTAAAATGGTTTTATTTTATTATGAAGATGAAGAGAGTGAGGAGTAAAATAAATGTTCGATAGTGCTGAAAAAGATAAGATTTTCATGATTTGCAGGAAATTTAACTGTTTTATGATTTGCACTTAATGTAAATGTTTGTCAGTTGAATGTTTCATGTTTATTGATGCTGAATTAAAAAGATGATTGCGATAAGATTTTGGTGATAAAGTTAATAAAGAAATTGTTTTATGATTTGCCATTAATGTAATTTGCATGTTTCCGAGTTGAATGTTTTGTTTACTGATGCTGAATTAAAGGGATACTCCTAATAAATAATGCCCAGGTTGTGAATGAGAAAGAAACCTCAATACATCTATTTTTATGCTCCAAATAAGCTATTATGAAACTTAGAAGTGAAATACACTGGTAGGCCCTGGGTATAAGTATACCACTTGTCTAAAAATAACTTCATCTGAAACTTAGTCTGACCGACCATGTTCCTTTAAACAATACGTACTGATACACATTTTACTTCCTAATATTACTCAATCATTCTTTTTCAGTGCATTCGCTTTGGAAATGCAAAGAAAACCCCTATTTGTCACTATACTTATTTATTAGGAGTGTCCCTTTAAAAGGACGATTGTGATTTGCACTAATTAAAATGGTATATTTTATAACTATGAAGAGAGTTGGGAGTGTATTTTTTCTATAGTGCTGAAAAAGATAAGATTTTTTGTGATTCTGTATGTTATGGGTGTTTTTTCCATTGAGTCTGTTGATATGTAAGTTTACTGTTACGTTTAATTAATTTTATTATGAATTTGAAATAAATGTGTACATATTAAACTTTTTTTTGTTTCTTCTTCATTTTCAAAATACAGCAGAGTATTTGTTAAAAAAATAATTCTGTATGGTACTAGTGCAGGAAAAAAGGAAATAATGCCATATAAAGTAGCTGTAATCTTAGGAGGAAAAAAGTGTAAATTTAACGTTATTCACGTTGTGGTTCAAAGGGGAGTAACTCTCATTATCAAGTGATGTTCATTACACAGGAAGCCATGATTCTATCGCCAAGAGTGTAAGTTAAAATGGATTAAAAGTAATTTTCAGGGAGTATACAGTGCACATAAGAATACTTTTGATTTTAGTTCATTTTAAAAAAAATCTGGGCGAAACAACCCGGGGCGAATGATACATAGAGCGAAACATACACTGGGCGAAACGGAATTCTGAGCGAACTGACCCGGATTCGCGAGAGTTCACAGAGCTGCGAAAGGGTACCTGTAAAGTACGAAACGAAAGCAAAACGAAACAAAACGAAACGAAACAAAACGAAATGAAACAAAACGAAATGAAATGAAAAAAAAAATACAAAGCGAAGTTCCCAGGTGAAATGTTGACTATGATCAACCATGGTTATCATAGTATTTGGTGGTTTTTCATGGTTGACCATGAACTATCAATGGTCACCCATCAATATCCATGATCCTTACCATGGTCAACCACGGTCAGTTTTTCTTCATCATGGTCAACCATGGTCAGTTTTCCTTCATCATGGTCGACCATGGTCAGTTTTGCTTCATCATGGTTTACTCAGATCTACAAATGCATACATATGACAGTGTGTGTAGGTACCGTATATGATTTTGCCTAAGTATTAAAGTTGAAGAAGGCAGAGAAAATATAAAAAGCTTATTCAATTACATAATCCTAGCTGTCCATGAAAGGCATGATTTATCAGACACCTAGACTTGGCTCCTGCTTTTGTTACTTTGCCGCGTTTTGTAGCTAAGCGGGAAAGGTAAGTACATGTACACGTGTTTTTCATGGAACGTTCATGAATATTTATGAGGCATATTTCGTATGTATACACATGATCGGTCTCTGACACGGTGTGCATACAATATTTTTTTTGATTGAGATGGAAATCAGAATAAAATGTTGATAGATAAAAGGCACATTACTTGCAATACAACACAGTCTGAAAATTAAATCTAAAACTACAATGATATCTAAGCAGCGTTACGGTATTATTACTGACAAAGCATAACATGTGTAGACCAAACACGTGTCTGATATTTATTCATGGAATTGGCGGAGAAGGAAAGCTCTGCGCATGATCTGTTATGACCACGTGACAAAGTTCATAGTAAGCAACTCCTTTTATGGCAGGAATGTAAATTCTGCAGATCATGCTACACGTGAAATGTATGGTTACTATGAATACGACGGCTCAAAGCGCAAATCCAAATACAGTTCTGGACACTGGAAGAGTGAATAATGAAAAAGTCATGGACGAGTTAGAGGAAACTTTCATATACGACTTTAGTTCGGTAAGTTTGATTTTGTTTCTTCGTCATTTGTTTTAATTTTTGGTAATCATATTTCAACGCTACCGTTTCATTTCCTGTAATACTTTATAAAATGCTGTATTTCAAATATGCCATATTCATAATTCAATCCACGTGTAGTGTGTTCCGTCGTACTGTCTGTCAATGTTTTCTCATTAAGAAAGTTTTAATTTATTTCGATTAGATGTTGTAAGTAAAATCATTAAGAACGATGTTTAGTCACAGAACTGTTTGTACTATTATTATGTCGGTAATTGCTAGACATGTTGGTAGTGTTATAAATCAATTGGGGTTGCGGTCGCCAGAAGAGTTGGCGAACTGCACATCTTTATAGCTTGATAACCCTATACCTATGGGTCACAAGTTTGAGACCTACCGGGTACTCTGGCTTTACTCCATCATCTAGAACTATCATCTACTTTAATATCACTAGCTATTAATATGATTTGATGGTTAAATATTAATAAATTTAAATAATGTTATTAATTTACATTGCAGGGTGAATCGACAGGTTTTTCACCTTTGCCTGAAGTTTCGTGTAGTACACCTAGACACGAAACACTACAGATAGCACCCGATTCTGAGGATGATATAATTCTGCCAATGTTAGTGTCAAGAAATAGTGTCAAGGAGCAGCCGGTTGTGATTACGTCATCTGAGGATGACGATATTCAAATGCTGGACGATGACCCGATCGTCATATCGGATTCAGAGGAGATAGATGAGATTTCACCAACATGGACTGGGCAGAAAAAACGACAATCAACAGAGGAATCGGTACCGCTGTATAGGAATACAGACAAAAGTCTGACAGCGAGGGAAGCTATGAAACTGTTTCGGAGAATTTAAAGATCAGTATCTCTGTAAAAGAAAACCAGTTGGTGTTCGATACAACTCGGTATTCATTGTTGACTTGGACATCATAGATACAAGATCGTTATATGCGGACGACAACGGAGTATGGAAAACATCCTGTCCACACACTTACTATAAACTCCGATTTGAAGATGGAACCTCAAATGATGCTATTCCTGCAACCAAAAATGATTATACTCACATTCTGAAAAGACAATATGCAAACGTTGCTTGATGTGTTCCAGAGAAAGGACTCACTTTTCAAAGAATAATTTCCAGAGTTGTTGCTAAGAGTGGAAAGAAATGTTGATTCGGGGTTGTACAGTATATTCATAGAGATGGTGAAGAAGGTGATGTAGTAATGGGACTGCATGGGAACACCAGACATGGGAAACGTCCGTTTCATAAAACTGATCCGGGCACACTCGAGTCTATCAAAGAGGAGTCATTGGAATCTAAGCCTAAGAGGATGTTCAAGCAAATGGTTGACAAAGCTGGTGGCCCTTTGCATTCTTCTTCTGCTGGATCGGAGCCCCGAAACATGCAGCAAATATACAATGTTCAGAAGTCTGTGAAGTCGGAGAAAAATGGTGACGACATGGCTAGTCTGATTACTCAAGTCAGAGAAAATAGTTTTGTTCACGACCTAACAATTGACTCGGATTCTGTCCAATACATTTTGGTGTCTGAAAAACAGTTGGCAGACGTGGAACAATTCTGTACAAATCCTATTAAGTTTTCCGTGTTTTCAATCGACTCCACATTTAACATTGGGAACTATTATGTGACCACCACTTGCTATGAAAACCTTAAAAAGGTTCACGCAGATGAAAAATATCGCGCAAAACATCCTCTAGAAATAGGGCCTACGTTTATACACACATCCAGAGACACCAACTCCTACGTGCGATTTTTAAGTTTCCTTAAGCGCGCAAATCTGAATCTTGCACACATACAGGCGTTTGAACACGATTCACATTTGTTTTCAGGATTCTATCAAACTAATCTGCAGTACACACAAAATAGACAACATACGCAGAAAACTAAAGGACGACTTCAAAGCTAGGGATCCCGCCATTCACCACATTATGTAGGATATATTTGGAAGAGACCGACGATCGCTTCATGAACAAGGACTTATAGACAGCACCTCCACGGATGATTTCAGAAAACTAAAGGACGACTTCAAAGCTAGGGATCACGCCATTCACCACATTATGTCGGATATATTTGGAAGAGACCGACGATCGCTTCATGAACAAGGACTTATAGACAGCACCTCCACGGATGATTTCGATAAAAGACTAATGGATTTCAAATCAACATGGGACTGCCTTGTTCCAGAATTTCACACATGGCTTGCGATTTTTAAGTTTCCTTAAGCGCGCAAATCCGAATCTTGCACACATACAGGCGTTTGAACACGATTCACATTTGTTTTCATGATTCTATCAAACTAATCTGCAGTACACACAAAATAGACAACATACGCAGAAAACTAAAGGACTACTTCAAAGCTAGGGATCCCGCCATTCACCACATTATGTCGGATATATTTGGAAGAGACCGACGATCGCTTCATGAACAAGGACTTATAGACAGCACCTCCACGGATGATTTCGATAAAAGACTAATGGATTTTAAATCAACATGGGACTGCCTTGTTCCAGAATTTCACACATGGTTTGCTAAAAACAGTTGCCAAGAAAACAATTCATTGATAGTTCGGAAGTTCTGTGAACGAGAGTACACGAGGAACAATGTGAAACATACCAAACGCCAGTTTGCTTATTTCAACTTTAAACTCGGATGTATCCGTAAAAAGTTTGCAGACTTTCAGAAAGCTGACTTGAAAATTTCAAAGGAAGCTGAAAATGTTATTCCAATTGATGTAAAAAACAAACTGGAAGAAATGGGTGTCAAAAATTAAAGAAGTAAATACCTATCTATACTTATATTGTGTTTTCTTAAGTCTTTGTGGACTCTCGCATATTTTGGTGTATTTTTCTTTCATTACATGTGTGTCTAGACGTATGAAATGAAGGAAGCAATAAAATAGTAGCACTTCAGCTTTCCACAAGCCTGAGCGTAGTTATAAGATCTCGCAATGGAAGAAATCTAATGTCATTAACTTAATATTCTTTGAAAGATGTGAAGTTGTCGGTGGATTTGGGGAAAGCTAACCGTAACATTTGAGGTAAAAATAGTGATAATTATTCTCAAGACTGATGACTTGCAGACGTTTCATGCGACTTGAAAAATATGACAATTTTAAATTCAACATTTGAATTTGTAGCGCATAACAATCATATAACATGGCATGATCGTGACGTCAGAAGCTGCATTAATTCAAGTTAGAGTTACCCCCCTTCTAACGGGTTACAGATACAGATACAGAAATTTTATTTATAGTCGATAGTGGTTCACATGTAACATAAGCTCTGGAGAGATTGTATTCGACTTAAACATGAGAATATAAGACAACAAAGCAAAATATTAAAACATCACATGCAAGTATACACATCATAGAATAATAAGATAAGTCATTTAGTACATGAATATAATTGTTAAGCACAAAAGCTAAGATAGTCAAGGTAATTTATGGTTATAATCACATCCGTATCAAGCATGCAGGAAACTTAAAACAAAACAAAAAAGCTGATGGGATCAATCCGTAATTAATTAAAAGTTTATTATATATTTAATATAGCATAATAAATGGCATAATCACACACTTATCATGGACACTCACTGCAATGGTTCAGTATCAATGTTAAGTTGGTCATATCATCTCTAAAAACATCAACCGAACCACCACCGAGAATGGCCAGACCTAGTTTGACTATAAGTTTAGTCGTTTATCACAGAAATTTACGGATGGATCCCAGGTTACAGTAAGAAACAGTTGTTTAAAAAAAATACATATTAGCATATTGAAATCACAAGCAGCATAAGCTAAGCCAAAAGAAAGAGCAAAAAAGCTCTTAAAACATACTAAGCAAGCAGACGACTTTTTAACCTTGGGGTTGATGGTAGCATACAGAAACAAAAATACTGGCACTCGCTTGTTCCGAGTATCTGAATTTACGACAGATTTATACACTTTCTTATAACAAGCCATGCGCATAATGGGCGTATTCCAGCGAGTTGGAGGATCTAAGCTTTTCTGTTGTCAATATTGTGAAAATATTTGTTTCGTTTCGTTTCATTTCGTTTCGTTTTGCTTTCGTTTCGTACTTTACAGGTACCCGCTGCGAATCTCTGTGTTATATACGTCTCTGAGATAATAAATACCCAAAATTCAGCTGAATTAATGCAATTTGAAAATTCTGAGGGTATGTCACTTTTGTTACACTTTATCTGAAAGTGATCCATATATAATTATATAAAACTTTATTTTTTTTCTTTTTGTCGTATCTAGAATCACTAATTTGTCTATTTTGCAGGGTTTTATTTTGTTGGTCGTACGTAATAAATGTGGGAAACAACGCACGAGCAGGCGCGTAGCTGCCTATACGCGAGTACGCAGCTGAATCCACATTATTTTGACAAAAAAAAATTTTTTAGTAAAAAAAATGTGGTTTGAAATTCAGCCGCATTCGCCAGATCTGATAATAACCACACTGAATACTTTATAAATCATGTAGCCTAAATCGTACACCATACCGTAGTATTTTTTTGAAAAGTTGTCGGCCTTTGCAGCTCTTTAAAGTCGGAAGTTTGCACGCGCCGTATTTTCGAAATGTAAACAAATGTTTACATCGAGTTCTTAAAGAAGTCATCAGCAGAATCAGCGATAGAAAAGAGGTAATTATAACTAAAATGTTACTATGTATGCCTAGTGTTTATTTGTTTCGGTCTGTTTGTTGAGTAATGACATGTTTGACCATGTCTGTGAACCGATTCTAGCGAGACTGACAACATTTTGAACTAACCAACCTGAATCAGTGAATTCATGGTGCAAATGTGAAAAATTCTGGTGCATTTGTCGTATTACTCTGCATTTTTGAAATAGTTCCTTCTTGGTAGATTAGTTATATTGATACATGGAATTTTTATGAAAACATTTCTGGTAAACACAACGCTCGTCATTTTTTTCATCTACGGAAGCGCATAAAGGTAAAAGTATTCCAATCTCATACATGTACGGAGCCACAATTTATTCTTCCAGGTTCTAATTACGCAAAAAATATGGCACAGAAGAGAATTGACAGCTTCTTCAGCGTAGGTCCAAAAACTGGGCTGTCTGAAAAAGGCACCGATGCAACCGAGCCTAGTACATGTATGTTTACTTTAACATGCTTTTAACATAAAAATCTACAAACAATAGTCAGTACATGTTAAGTTATACATGTATAGTTAATAATGACAACAATTGTAACTTTTAATTTTGTTTAAACTTTTCAAGATTCAAGGACAGTATGATTTCAAACTTTTACATTACATTCAATGCTTTAAATATTCGAAATCAAATTGATTCTATAGTCAATTTTATGCACCAAAAATTCTAACACTTGTCCAAGTATCGCCATATGTATATTTATAGCGCCCGGTACGTCTGGTGTGAAGGAGGGTCCTGAACCTATGACTTTAGATAAAGATGAGCTCGTGGGGATTGCGTACAGTCCCGATGACTTGTATCCTGATCCAGCAAGGTTAACAAAGGCTTCAGATGACTCGATAAATGTGAAAGTGCTGCAAAACAACAAAGAATGGGCCAAAACTTTTAAGTTTCCGTCAAGGTAAACTGATTCTGATTCATTTGATTTAAAGATGTGAAGTTATAACGGTTGCAGATCAATAGAAAAGTGTAGTTTAGTCAACCAGTATTGTATAGAAAAATACTGTTAAAATCTCTAAACACAGTCCCGAGGTCTCAAAATTGATGGTTTATGTTGATGTCTTTTTGTGAGTGGTACATGTGGGAAAATAGACGCAAGCCCGTCTCTTACCACTCGATTGTAAACGGTCTGCTTCTTCCACTTGTTCTATGTTTGGTTCCATTATAATTATATTAGCGCGCTATGACATGTTTACTATATAATTAAGACGAATAAAGTATAGTGAATATACTCATATATCTGATAACGTTATTGAAGTACCAGTATCATAAGTATACTAGTAAGATACTAGATATATACTATTAAAATGGAATCATTTGCTTCCCTGCTTTCCGGATTTCTATGTATTTGGTTGCAACCTAAAGCCCTTTGCATCCTTCACGGATCCGTCGAGGGAACCACCGGAGTCCGCCATTGGACCAATTTCCACTAACGAACATGAATGATAACACTAATGAAGATTTCTCGTTCAAATTACCAGAAGATATAAACATAGAAGACACCAGTAACCCAGAACTTAAAAGGAAGAGAGAGAACACCACCACAGAGAGAACATCCTTACCAGCCTCCGTGGTACCACATTTTAAAGCCTTACGCAAGCTTAGAATTCAGGCTTTCAAATGTCAGAGTCACATTGACTATCTTAAAAAGTGTACACAGAACGGGACCGTGCCGAAAGGATTACAGGTCACCGTCAGCCCGCAAGTACCAGATCCAAACACCGAGTTCGGTATCGAATGGGACAAGTGTCACATGAGATTTGGTTTGGACCTTACCAAAACTCTTCTTAGTTATTGGACCAACAGAAACACACTGTTGGTGGCGGAAATAAGTAAAGTCAAAGAGCTAGTAAGATCGACCACTACACCGGACATAGAAGATCTTGTCTGGGACACCACGGAACTCACCCTCACATGCATCAAGGAATCCAGAAAAGGAAAACAAGATAAGACTGATAAACCGAAGGGATGGAATCCGCACGCAAACGACGCAACCGGAAATTCATCCCACGGAAAAAATTCAGGAAAACACAAATAGATAAGGATTATAGCTGTATTGTTAATCTATCTGATAGAGTATTAAATAGAGCGGAATTAAATGTTTTGTCAAAAGGTTTAAATTTTTGCCCGACTGGGATATCAAGTGGAACCTGAGATCATCCAGGACCACACCAGAGCGGAAGCCACAACACCAAAGGGACAGCGCCCATTTGAAGTGCTAACCAAAAAACAACTCCAACAGGTGAAATTCAGGGTAAAACCAGCCAACGGGGCTCATGACATTGTTGGGCCGCCATGCAAACAACTCAGACCAATTATAGATGAAGCTTTGGATGAACTTAGAAAAGATCTACAGTTAACAGACAGTGAGGAGACAGCATCCCACTCAACCGTATCCACCAAGGTAGACTTCCGTACACTTGGCTACCTGTCGGAATCTAAGTCAACTGTATGTTTAGACGAACGGGTCTACAAGGATTAAAACACTGACACTGTTAAAAAACATCATTTAGATATAACTCATATGCAGGGCACAGGCTAAACACTCGTCCCCTCGTCCTGACCGAGTGGAAATTGAAATGGACGAGTGGAATTTACAGTAGCACCCGTCCCTGTGCCGAGTGAAAAATAATATAGGATATAATAAAACTATATCTACGTGTAGCACTATGAAGCAAAAATTATCAATTAACGCAGCAACTGTGTTGGTTTCGTTTTCCGCTTTCATTATCGGCGGCGATTGATTCAGTGTTCAGATCCCTTGAGCGTTTGACTCGGAAGGCCTAAATACACTGTTCCGTGCTTTAGTATAACCCCGTTTGGTATTACAAGCGTACTAACGATCTTCTGCCTGACAACCTGCCGACATGGCCGACAAAAAAATACACCCCTTTTTTATGGTGCAGCATAGAGGTAATTTGGACATTTTGTGAATGAAAGTTGAACATATGCTGCCGTAATTAATGTGTAGTTTCATTATAAATAAAGTAGAATTTTCGTTGATAAGAAACGGAGATGATTTGAAGGTTCAAAATTTGACACTATGACGATGTTAACGTTAGGCCTAGCCTACCAGTATAGAAAATTAATGAATATGAGCTGCTTGTATTCCATAAAACAAGTTGTTCTGATTTTCAAACGTTCTCCCTAAATATTTAGGTATTATAGTTATGCTTATGAATTGACATTTACCAAGAACAGGCTGATATGTACGACCAATATTAAAACAAAAATAAAATAAAACACAGAGACTTTTCTGCTGTTACATTTAACAAATACATCATGTAAAACAGATAGACATTCAAACATGCGTATATTTTATTCTAAAGAGAAGTCACACTATTATATCGTGATTTAAATATTGTTTGCTTACAGAATCTGAAAAAGCACACAAAAGAAAATCATGTGAAATAAATGAGGGAAATGAAACTGAAACTAAAAGTAAAGACAACAAAAACCAAGTTACAGAATCGAGTGTTTGCCAGGGCAATAAAAAGAAAAACAGAAAATATAGAAAGGAGTGGGAAACCAAGTATAAATGGGTTTCATATGATGAAGAAAAGGATGCAATGTTTTGTAAATTCTGCAGGGAATATCCCCCACTTGCAGATATTAAATCTCCATTATTTGAGGGGTGTGGCACTGGAGGAAATTTCCGTGAAGATACTCTCTTCCATCATAACAAATCAAGCAAGCATTTGAAATGTCAGGGGAAGTGGGAACTTGAACATAATAAATCTTCAACAAGTGCTCCAATCCAAAGAGCGTTTACACAGGCTGCAAAAACAATGAACGAAACAACAAGTAAAAGAATGTCAGCCTTATTTAACACTGTTTATTATGTAGCAAAGGAGAATCAACCGTTCATAAAATTCAAATCACTTTGTGAATTACAACAAAAAAATGGTATTGACATTGGAAAAATGTATCAGAACTCAGATGGGTGTCAGGATATTCTGTCAGCAATTGTTGAAACAGAAAAAACAGACATATGTGAAAAAATACAAAATGCCCGGTTTATCTCTGTACTTTCGGATGGCTCAACGGACTCAGCTGTAACCGAGCAAGAGACTGTTTTTGTCCGATATGTTGGTTCAACTGGTCGTCCAGTGACCCAGTTTGCCAGTATTATTGCCCTGAAATCAGCCACTGCTGAGGGTGTTCTTGATGGTATTGACAAAGGACTTGAGAACATCGGCTTAACTAGGGACCTTGTTGATGCTAAGATAGTTGGCTGCAATTTTGATGGCGCATCGGTAATGCTTGGTGCCAAAAATGGTGTTGCAGCCAAGATCAGAAATAGACTTGTTGGCAGAGATATTGTAGTGCTACATTGTGTAGCACATAATTTAGAACTGGGTGTTCTGGATGCCATTAAACAAGTGCAATATCTTAAAACTTTCCAGGCCACAGTTCAGCAGGTTTTCAAGTTTTATTATTACTCTCCAAAACGGAGGAGAGAACTTTGTGAAATTGCCAAAATCCTTGAGGAGACTAGTATCGCTCAAACAGGGTTACAGAAAACTCGTTGGATCGCAAGCCGTCATAGAGCTTTGTGCGCTTTCTCCACTTTATGCTTGATGTGACCAAGATACTGGCAGATCTCAGCCGCCAGTTTCAAAATGATGAATTGTTCATCACAGATGTCACAGTGAAACTCCAAACCTGCTTATTGCGGTTAGAGGAGCTCAAGCACAAATCTGGTGACTACTTAACAAAGCTGAAGTCAAATCTTACTCAGGATTTTGAACTTCAAACTGGAATAGATCTGACAAGAAAGGTGAAAATAAAGAAATCACCAATGGACTTTGACAAAACATTCAAGGCATTCCTAGACAGTGTCATTGAATATGTCAATCAAAGATTCCAACCTATCCAGTCACCTCCTGTCAGTCTGTTCTCAGTGTTTGATCATGTAACTTGGCCACACTTCCCCTCGCTGCTTCAGTTTGGAACTGAGCAAGTTGAAGAATTGCTGGAGTTTTTCAAACCATTACTTAGTGAGGAGGAAAGGAAGGCAGTTCCTGAGCAGTGGCTTGAATTGAAAGTGAGACTCAATAGACAGAGGGAAGTAAGCCCATTTGCTACATATACCTCCCTTCTTGCTGCAAGACCTGACAGTTTGAAAGCAATCCTTCTCCTGATAGAGATACTCTTTGCTCTATCTCCAAGCACTGCAAAGTGTGAACGCAGTTTTTCTGCCATGAAAAGGATCAAGACTGGTCTTAGAAGTAGCTTAAACCAGGACAGTTTGGTCCTCATGCAGGTTGCCAACATGGATACATCTGTCCTTGATTACAACCCACTCCCTGCAATTAACACCTGGTTGGGCAATGCTAAGTTCAGGCGTGCTGTTACTGAACAGCCTACGGTCCAACCTTGTGCAAGGCTTCAGTCACTGCCACCAGCTGCTGCTGGACAGTCCAATGCTTCTGATGTATTTCCAGATCTCCCCCAAGCTCCCCCAGGATTACTGGAAGCATATGAGTCTGACACTGACAATCATGATTCTGAAGTGTCAGACTTGGACACTGAATGATTCTGGAGTCTCCTTAGGGTTAAGTGTTAAAACAAAAACTAACATTGATAATTCAGAAAAAAATGTTTTCAAATAAAAAGAAACAATAAGTGTACACAAAATAGTTTGTTGATTGTATTTTAATGCATATGTGTAACATTACATACACAATACCATTATCGTCCAACCTGAAAAATGTAAAAAAAAAATATCAATTTAAATCTCTAAACAGAGGACTGAGAAATGCTAACTTTATTTAATTTTGATAATATAGGTCTTAATACATTCACTGTCACAGTGACACCATGATTCATGATCAATAATAAGCAAAATACAATATTTCTTAATATATATATATATGAAGGTTACGTACGCATTACAGTATTCATCAGACAGTGTACAGTGAAATTATGAAGGTTACGTACGCATTACAGTATTCATCAGACAGTGTACAGTGAAATTTCTTAAGTGCCGAGTGATTTTTTTCTGCTACTCGGCACAGTGCCTAGAGTCTTTTTATTTTTGATCTGAGCCCTGATATGTAATTTTAATTCTAGGGGTAATTCTAATTTTAGTCAATTCTAATTTTAGTTGTAATTCTATTTTTAGTCGCAATTCTATTTTTAGGCATTCAGCGAGTATATATAACCGTTATGGTTGTATCATGTGACGCTCATTGTGTGACATCACAATAGTATTCGTCTCCAGAATTTTAGTACCTTAGGGTAAAAAATTTGTAATAACTTCGTCCTGAAGAAGCCCACTGTTCGGGCGAAACCAGTCGACGTTAGTTAATAAACCCGAAATCTTATTATCCCTGGTCTCGTTGCGATTGATTCTTGCACTTGGTTGCAAAATTGTTCCATTTCAAGTTCGTACACTATTTCTTTATTTTATTATTTCAGTATTGAGTATGGAACGAAGCGTCAGTTCTCGGTAGATTGGCTAGAGAAGTATGACTGGCTTCGATATTCAGTTTCCGAGAATTCAGTGCTCCCTGTATTTTGTTTGGTGCTTCATCTCCAAAGGAGAAAACATTCATCAATACCCCAGTATCAACATGGTCTAACCTTGGAAAGTACATCAAGAGACATACCGAGCCTGGTTCGAGTCATCATAGCTGCTGCGCTAGTGCTAGTGGTTTTATGAAAATCATCGAAGGGAAACAAGCAAGCATTACAGCACAACGGTCGAGAAACAAAGTCGAAACTGTTGCTAAAAATAGACAGGTGCTTAGATCTGTTATAGAGGTCATCATTCCGTGCGGTCAACAAAATATTCCACTTAGAGGTCATGATGACAACAATAGTAACTTTACTGTCCTGTTGAAAGACAAGGCCAACAGGGATGAAATCCTGAAAACACACCTGTCCTCTAAATCTAAGGTTACTTACACTTCGCCTATGATCCAAAATGAATTAATCACTTTGTTGGGAAATAACATAAAAGGCAAGATAGTTCAGCAGTGCAACGATGCTATTTGTTATTCATTTCTTGCAGATGAAGCTACTGACGCGAGCACTATGGAACAAATTGCAATGTGTGCAAGATATTATTCTGAAACTGAACAGGACGTGCGTGAAGACTTTGTGGGCTTTGTGCAAGCAGAATCTACAACAGGAGAGGCTCTTTTTAACAAGTTTATTGAGGGGCAGCGGGACGCAGGATTAGACATCTCCAAGATGAGGGGACAAGGGTATGATGGGGCCAGTAATATGTCTGGTTGTCATCGAGGTGTGCAAGCTCGGGTCCAGCAAGTAGTTCCCCAAGCAATGTATGTGCACTGCAAAGCCCATAGCCTTAATTTGTCAATTGTGCATGCCTGTAAAGAGGCACTCGTCAGAAACTTGTTGGACACAGTACAACAAATCGGATTTGCTTTCAAGTACTCTGCCAAACGTCTTTTAGCTTTCAAAGAGGAGCTTGGCAACGATCCCGTGGCACAGGAAGAGATGCAGAAGAGAACACGTCTTCAAAGTCTGTGTGAGACGCGATGGGCTAGTCGGGCTGACGCACTTTACACTTTCAAAGCTGCATACACATCAATTGTAAGTGCACGGGAGGTGCTAGAACGAGAGGGAGACTCAAAAGCACGGAGCTACAGATGCAGTATCCTTGGGTTCGACTTCATCATCTCTCTAGTTGTGGTTGAATTCGTCCTCCAGGGTGTTATGCCTCTAAACAAGCTGCTACAGAAGCAGAATATCGACTTAATCGAAGCAGCCAAGGAGAGTCGAGTTCTTATAGCCACGTTTCGTGCAGAGAGAGCCGATGATGCTGTGTGGGATGGGCTTTACGACAAAGCAGTTGCCATGGCAGAAGACCAAGGAGTCGAGCCTTCAAAGCCTAGAACAGCTCGACGCCAACAGCACCGTGGCAACGTGCCTGCTGACTCTGTTTCGGAATACTGGAAAAGAGCATTGTTCTATCCATTTCTTGATCATCTAGTTGTGGAACTAGAAGACCGTCTCGTATCCAGCAATGAGAGGTTTAAGGCTCAATATCTCATCCCAAGCCTTCTTCCTGAGCTCAGCCGAGATCACGAGGATTCCATCTTCCAGGAGTATGAGAGTGACCTCAGTGGGGATCGGGAAGCCTTCCGAAATGAGGTTTCTCGATGGAAAGTAAGATGGGAGCTGGAGGGGACAAAACCCTCAAATCTTACTGACACATTGAAGGCTACGAACAAGACTCTGTATCCAGAAATCTTCACCTGTCTAGTTGTACTAATTACGATGCCAGTGTCTACCGCTACCGCCGAGAGGCAGTTTAGTATCATGAGACGCCTGAAAAACTACATGAGATCAACGATGCTCACAGAACAGATGTCTGGACTAGCCCTGTTGCACGCCTACAGACGCATGGAAATAGATATTGATATTATCATTAACGAGTTTGCGGCCAGCAAAGGCCGCAAGTTAGACTTGCTGTGAAATGTAGACTAGTTGAAATAAACGAAAGTAAAGCTATTATCTCCATTTTTATGATAAAATAAATGGATTTTCGTTGGTCAAGAAAGCTCTCCGGAGGCCCCAAAACGCACCAAATTGCACCATTTATTTCAAAATTTTCAGGGGGGGGGGGATGCCCCCTGACCCCCCTAGATTATTTTGAATGCACATTCTTTATAGGCTAGCTACGCGCCTGACTATTGTCATCTTTTATTTGATGACGAAACAACCCCGTTACACTATATGCTTACACTACATACAAACTTGCAGTTAGTTCTGGATTGCATTCACAGCGGGACGGGAAGGGAAAGGCAGAGTATTCAACCTGCTTTTGCTGGACATTTTGTCCCAATCGATGTTGCTGGAAAGACAGACTACTCGACCCGTCCTTACAAGGACAATTCGTCCAATTTCTTATTGCCTTTAATTACTTTTAATTTCATTGTCTCATGGTCTTTAAGATATTTATGATTATTGGAGTTGGAAGCTTGCAATCGCCTCTCTATTACATCCATGCGTAGTCCGAAAATGCATACTATTCTATCGAAACTTGCAGGACATTTCGTCTCAATGGATGGTGCACGGTATTCATTGTAGTCAGTGGCGTAGCGTACCTGATTATGTGTGTACGCTAACTTGGAGGGCCGAAGGCATGCTTCCCTAGGAAATTTTGAAATCTATATGCTTCATAACGGCTTTTCCTGCATTTTGAGACATATATAATACCTTCTCGTGTTAAATTTTTGATACAAATTGGAGCTTAATTACAAATTTTAAATATGCGGATCCTACTGATCCTTGGGAGTGGAAGGTTGGGTACCAGGTTTAACCACACATGTTCTCTGCGTTTGTATCGTAGATTTAAATGGATAAAAGTTTTTGGTTTGATAATTTGAAAGATTTTCAGATTTCAGCTCCGATTACAAATGACGGTGCATAATTTATTGAAAATGAGTACTTTTAATTTTGTATTTGGTGTTTTATTTATTGGGTGCCCGTTTCTTGCTGTTTGATCTGTTACTTCCATTCTTAATTTGAATTGTACAACTTAAACAATAAAAAGAAATTTTGGGATTATTCTAATAATCGTAGCCGACGGTTTCCAAATGTATATTAGTATTTATTGGTCATTCAAAGTTAATTTTCCTCTTCTTCTGGGCGTTAAATTTGTCAACTGTTTCTACGTCGACGTCCATCTCATGATGTATGTGCATTAAGGGATAAAAGGCGATCTTCTTTCATTGTGCTCCTTAAACAAGTCATGAGACGTTTCAGCGCACTGAAACTTCTCTCGGCAGTGGCTGTTGTAGAGGGCATGGTTACAGGAATTTTCAGGATCTTGAAGACATATTGATAGAGATGTTTGTCCTTTCAAGGGTTTCACATATATGTGATGGCTGCTGGCCTATAGGTAACATCAACCAACGCGTTCTTCACTGTGAGTTTCATTTAAGAATTGACCGTATGCTTCAAATATCTGGAGAGCTGTCTGTTGATCCAAATTTTGGACATGAGCAGGGATGAGATATTGTGCCCTGAAATGGTCTTCATTTTTCTCCAAGCGATCTAGTAATTCATTCAAGAGATGATCCAGGAATGTACAGTATAGTGTCACCCTCCAGTAATGTTTGACATCATCAACCTGCGGGTTTACCCGATCTCTCTGTCGCCCTGTTACCCTTTGCCTTGTCACCGGAACATCAAACTTTCCAGCCAATATCACAGCCATATCATATAGAGCATCGAACACGGAGAAGTCATTTTTCTCGTTTTCCAGTATGTGTATAATAACTTTAGACTCCTTTACAGCCTCGATGAGAACAAAAGACTTTTCCTGTAGCATTCCAGTGAGAGGAACCATGCCCTGGAGGATATGGTTACGGACAACTAGCGAAATAATGAAATCAAAACGCAGGATGGCCACTAACTGTTGCCCAGATTTAGTCTCACCACCATCTCGCAGCTGCTCAAGTGCGCTTACAATAATGGGGAATGAGGTTTTGAATGTACAGAGTGCATCTGCTCTGCTAAACTACCTGGTTTCACACAAGGTCTTGAGTTTTATTTTCCCATCCATTGCTTTTTGAGCATCCATATTTACATCCAGCTCATCAAGAAACTTTCCCAGTTTCTTTGCTGAGTAATAAAAGGAGAATGCTATTTCTTCCATAGTAGCCATCATCACAAGCAAGCGTCGCATGAACTGTGGACAATTGCCAAGTTCAGTAAATGGGCCTTACAATGAACATATATGTGGCAGTTGGAATGCATTCTCTTATATGCGCTTGAACTCCTCTATTCTTCCCAGACATATTCACAGCCCCATCATAGCGTTGTGCCCTCGTATGTTCAATTGTAATACCATAATGTTCCAAAGTATCCAGAAAAAGATCAGCTAGAGTTTCCCGTAGTATCGTAAGCCTGAACAAAGCCTAAGAATTCTTCCCCGACAGTCATTTTCTGGGATTCATCAAGAAAGCGAACACAAATTGACACCTGTTCAGTTGTAGAACTATCGGTTGCCTCATCGGCAATTAACGCAAAGAATGTAGCCTTTTCGCAAGCTTGAACAATTTTGTCTCTGATCATTTCTCCGCAAATTTATATCAATTCGTTTTGGATTTAAGGTGACGTGTACTTCACTTGGGCAAGGGGGTTATCTAAATGATTTCTGAGAGTCTTGTTATTTTCTGCCACTTTTTTTCAGCAAGGCCATAAAATTTCTGCAGTCGTCTGTCCGCGAATTACTATATTTTGTCTAGCTAGCAAGATAAGGACCCCAATTGTTTCTTTCAGTATATCTCTGTTCATGCGGATTTCTTCCTTCCTTTTTGTCGATAATAACGTCATAACAGATTCCTTTTTTGAGTGTTACACATCCACAGAATTTTCAGTTGCAATGAGGTTTTGAGTGTGTGCACTACGGTTTTCGTGCCGTTTTGTCAGTTGGTGTACATTCGACCAGTCATTTACAGGCGCAAGTGTGAAACCTCCCTCCTCAACCCCTTCAGTGTTGAAAAGAAGACAGTGACAGCAATTTATCTGTTCAGACCAAATAGCGAAGCCACGAGTATTTCTTCAGCCAGTGAGATGAAAGTTTGCGCTTAGTTCCACCAATATCCCTGTAAAATATAAAGAGATCCTGTATTTCTACCTTATAATGTCTTATGTTTTGTGGGGACCTCGTTGTCAAGTGGTCTTAAGCGCGGTCTACGGATCACAGTGCCTTTCAGTGCTTAGGTTCGAATCCCAGCCGGGACAGTTCAGACTTCCTAGTGTGAAAAAAATTGTCAGTTCACTTGCCAAAGGTCGGTAGTTTTCTCCGAGTACACCGGTTTACTCCACCATTCTGGAACTGACAGCCTCTTGATAAGTGGGGTAAAACACCATTCAATCTTATTCAATCCAGTCTATGTTTTGTGCGAATATTTGAGACGAAAAATAATAACAAAAAATAAAGTGACTGGGACACTGGCCATTGTCTATGGAATAACCCTCAAACTTCAGACCGTCTACTAAAACTTTAATATACCGGTAAAACTACAGATGTGTTTTACAGAGTTTTGGATAATCTTATATGAGCATTCTGCTGGCAATGGGGTTAAGTGAAATGTGATTTAATGTTTTCAGCGACATTTTTATGTATAGCTTTTCTTGACAATTGTGTTTCGCTTATAATGGCTAGGCATTAACTGTGTTTAAGTGCTAGCTCACTGAAATACCATATATACACACTCGGTCCATTGGTCTTTACTGGTTGCTTCGATGTCAGTATAATGCGACCGAGTGATGATCGATGCTTACCTGCGGCATTGTACTCATGTCTACTAGCACAATAAATTTGGCTATGGCTGGGCTAATACAAAGCAGAACATGAATACACTTGCATCTCGCGCACCACATGAAATTGTGTATAAGATTAATCCTAGAGATTAATAAAATTTTAGTACCTTCACGAATGACTGAAAAATTGTCGATGCGACGTTAAGCAACGTTACAACCAACCGGGTAAGTATAACACTTCAGGTGCTTATATATGCTTAAAATAACAATCCAACCAGGTAGTACAGGTTCTCTAGTCTTCACATGCAGTTAAAACGAAAGAGTTCATAAAGTCTACAATTAACAAGTTTTAGGTTCCATTGGCCGAATTGAGAAATGAGGAGAGAGAGTAACACTGTTGTTCTCTGGCCAGTCGTTCTCCCCAAGTCTGTTAGCAACAGTGCGAGCCCCTATTTTATAGACAACGATCACGTTGCCAAACATGGGATATGGTCAAGTGTTCCTAACCCTACCAGAATTTGCCCAAATTTGGTAATACTCCGGTCAAAATATGCTGATCTCACAAATTGAAGTTTCATAAGTATTCAATGACGTAGGTCCAGTTCTATAAACTGACCATCAATGCTTGAATTATGTATTTAACGTGAGACCTTAAGTACTTGACTCTGCAAATGTCAACACTGACCACACTTGACTTTGTGTATCCCGTTACTGACCACACTTGACTTTGTGTATTCCATTACTGACCACTTCACTTTCGTATAATCTTGACTCTAAGACTATGTACCTATCTAATTCCTTGACCGATAAACGGTTTGAAAGCTCTGCACTAAATATCATCAATTATATAAAATATATTATTAATTAACTCTGATTGGTTATTAACTGCATAATTATTAATCAGATCTTTTTTTGTTACATAAGCCAGTTGTCGGAACTTCTATCCAATAAATGCAGAGCGCAAGGCGGAAAGCACAGCTACCAATTCTCCTGGCATAGCAATAAAGTTCAAGTTCACTTTATTATATATACAAGTTACAATCATAGTGTTGATACACACAAATGATGAACCGGTCAAGATTACATACTACTAATAACTTTTGTTCCATACATTGGATTATAATGAAACTTTGTTTGTTGCATACCTATGGGATAAACTTTATCCCAAACAAAAGAAAAATCCCACTTCCGGGACAAATTGGTCGACAAACAGAGTTTCTGATCGGTCAAAATTCAAATATTGTCCGATTTTGATGGAAATTCGTATATAAATACATCATGACATACCAAACACTATGGTAACATCCATTTTCGAATTGATCAAAATGGCTGCTCTTTCCTGGCTTCTGATAAGTGGAAATTTAAATATCATACAATTTCAATGAAAATTGGTATAATACATGAAGGTACTTCATGGCATTCCAAACATCATATTATCATCCATTTCCGGATTGACCAAAATGGCTGCCATTTTCTGGCCTCTGATTGGTTGAAATTTAGATATTGTCCGAGACCGATGTAATTTGATTTGTATCTTTAAAACACAACGGATACCATTGAGATATCATTTCCGGTTTTGACAAAGTTACAGCCATACAAAGGCTTCTGATTGGCTGAAATTTACATATCGAGACAATATGCAAATAGTTTCTTTTCTAGATTTTCAAAACAAACATGTTGCGAAAGAGATACCTCTGATTATTTGATACTTAGATCTTGTCAGATTTCGATGAAAATTGCAATATTTGATATTGTCAGATATCTCGATCATAGCAGTAATGTCTGTGTTTCATGAAAACAAAATGGCCACCATCAGGTGGCTTCTGATTGGTCGAAACCTACAGATTGTCGAATTTGATAAAAATGGGTAAAAAAAAGTAAAACATGACTTATGTGGCAATTTTGTTAATATAAGCCTTCTGATTAAGTACTAGACTTCCGCATATCAACCTATCTGTCTCTCATCAAAAAACTTGTCAGATAGCGGCCAGGGGCGTCGCGGACATCTGAATCCTAGAAGACTGGGACCAATAACGCAAAAGTGACATTTGTATACAAAATATCTCTTGACGACGTCACATAAAAACAAGAACGCCCATGTTTGGTATGTTCGGGGCCTGTTTCACAAAAAATCTCTTGTGCTTAAGTGTGGGAATAGCAAATCATTATTGATTATTTGTTCTAACGTCAGTTTCTGATTGACTACTCTGAGAATTTAGGATGAGAGCGTACTTCAGATTTTTTTTTCTGGAAAACCACTGTTATTCTGATATAGAATACGACAGGATAATAAAATTTCTATAAAGCCCTGTTCACTATTATACACTGTACAACACGTTTCCAGCTTTCTCTATATTTGAAAGAAATGCCTAATGCATACCGCTAGCCATACAATCCGTTTAATTTCCTTTGGGTATTGCTGTCGTTAAATGAATAATTAACCAAATGTGACTTTTCAAACATTTTTAATTACAAACTCTAAAATGCAAAATTTTGAAAATATTTTTCCATTTTCAATGCCATTATATAGTCCAACTTCAGTTTTAGCTCACCAGATATTAACAATTCACTTCATTTTTGTTCTTATCCAAAATTATTAATGTCCTGAGAAAGGTACAAAAACATGTTAGTCTTGAAAAGGTGACTCACTGGAAAATAATCAGGTAAATATGAATGATAATGAGTCACTTATCCGCCTGACCTTGGTGGTACATCTCGGACATGATTCACGAATTACTCATAATTAACGCTAAACAAAAGAATTGGGCCTGTACCAATAAATTCAACTTGTCATAGAAAATTACGTCTCAATAACACCAGTATTCATTTAGGTTTAGGTGAA
Organism: Ylistrum balloti; assembly: GCF_031769215.1. Classification (NCBI taxonomy): domain Eukaryota; kingdom Metazoa; phylum Mollusca; class Bivalvia; order Pectinida; family Pectinidae; genus Ylistrum; species Ylistrum balloti. The sequence goes on from NW_026782848.1 coordinate 86,715, forward strand.
GTGAACTTGTCACTGATTAGCCAAATCACCAAATCTTATTTCCATATCGAGGAAACGCCTGTTAAAAATATATATCAGGTAACTGTATGATGCATAAATCATGAACCGTAGCAGAAAGAGATTATAAAGTTTCATACCACAAGCTCTACTGTCCACAGCGTGTACCCGAACTTTAAGCATAAGTGAGACTTATCATATTAATTTATCACTGCGTCAGTTAATGTAGTCGAACACATATCAGCATATCTAGTAAAAGAAAGCCTTTCAGTTAGAAGGCACGAAATAAATGAATATTTGGTTGGATATTAAAGGTACAATTACTTTTTCATATTGCTTGGTACAACACCAAGTTCAAAATTAAAGAATTGGACAATACCCATAATCCAAACATTAGATTCAATTACGTTCGAAAATTCTGCCCTAAACTCCGGAAACGAGTCAAACGATTTCGACAGTTCAAGGACTCTGCCACAGGTGTGTGCCACCGGTCTTCGAGCTAAACCTGTTACAGCGACGAACTGAACCTTTATCTCATGCGATAAAAGGAGGTCGGAACCTGTGCAAAAACGCACAAATTTCTTCAATGTCTCGCTGTTAAGTTCCCTAATATACCGCTTCAGATAATTGGAAACGATTGTTTCTGTCATAATTTCAGGAAACCTGAACACTTTACACACTGCCCTGGCAGTAGGTTTCAAGTCTAGATAGTTAGAGCAAAACTGTTTATTGGTGAGCATCCCAGCTAGGGCGCTTACCCAGCAATCTGCTACAAACATAGGTGTTTGAATGAGCTCCTTGTGAGCTACTTCTGTCAAAAGTTTCCTTATGTTTTCTGCGGTCGGCAGCTTTCTGCAGTCGTGTGAATCAAGATATTCAACCATTTCTTCTGTGTCAACAGATTGAAAGTCATTTGCCGATTCTTTTAAGCAGGAACTGTCGACTTCCAAAGGTAGTTGAAAAATGATTCCAGCAAGCCACTTTCATCGAGGGAAACTGTTGAAAATGGTGCCTCCTGTTTTTAGCCCACCATCTAATAGATGTCCGTTCGTAAACAATTCTTGTTACCGCTATTTCTGGAAAAGTACTGGATGGATCTTTCTCAAATTTCGTATGCAGTTTTCCCTTGGTCCCTAGTTGTGCATGGTACCTTTTTTGGACTGATTCGAATTCAAGATGGCCGACAGGTGGCCATCTTGGATTTTGAATGTAAAAGTTCGTTACTGCTATTTCTTGGAAAGTACTGGATGGATCTTTCTCAAATTTCATATGCAGGTTCCCTTCGGTTCCAAGTTGTGCATTATACCTTTTTGGATTGATCCGAAATCAAGATGGCTGACAGGCAGCCATCTTGGATTTTGAGAGTAAAATCTTGTTACTGCTTTATCTGAGGAAGTACTGGATGGATCCTTCTGATATTTCATAGATATTGGTTTCCCTTGGTCCCTAGTTGTGCATTGTACCATTTTTGGACTGATTTGAAATCAAGGTGGCCCACAGGCAGCCATCTTGGATGTCGACAGTAATACAGCACAAGCATATTGTCCATTATCCACCTGTAACCGACTGCTATCTAATGATACTTTGGGATCTTTTTCAAATGCTAATAGGTGCTTAATAAAAATATCTTGTGCCATTATTGAGTACATTCAATGAAGATCAGTTCATGAACATTTACAACACCTGTAACAAACAAAAAACAAATCTTCAAGAACTGAAAACAGATCCTCAAATGGTGGGCGCCAAGATCCCTCTGGGATCTCTTGTTTTTCCTTTTTCTTTTTCTTGTATTGTTTCAATTTGGCATGTGCTTGTTTCAATTTTACATTTTCTTCTTTAGCAGCAACAAGTTGAGCTGCCAAGTCCTCCTCCTCCAGCTAACTTTGATTTCAGGTCAGAAATCTTATGATCCCTAATTTCTAATTGCAATTTCTTCCTTTTGAGAGCTTGATTGAGCACACGTTTCGGACACTTCAGTTCTTTTCTTAGCTTATTTATTCTTGACTTGAAATTATTTGCCTGCTTAGCCTTTGTTTCAGACACAAACTTCAGTCTCTTTCTCATTTTATCTGTCGACCTGGGGGTTAGATGTTTCTGTGAAAATCGCATTGACACACTTTATGTTGGTGGCGTATGCACAGACACAGCATTAGTGGGTGTTCGAGGTGATCTGTCTCTAGCATCACCTGTAGAAGTAGGTTGTGGTACGCAATTAAACGGATCCTCATCAGAAATGCCTGCAGCACTCTCAACCTCAGGAACATGCACACCAACCAATACAGCAGGCTCTTTTACTGGTGCAATGACTGAATGACTGGCAGCAGATCCTACTGAATAATTCAAACTCCTTCGGATTGGAGTCTTTCAAAAGCTTGCCTTCCATTTAGTTTGTACACTGTCCTTGAAGGTGTTGATTTGTGAATGTATCCAGCATTCTTAATGGTCTCAAAACTAACCTCATCTAAGGGTTGTCTTAATGTTACAAAGGAATCTTGGGATCCTGGCCTTAATGATTCCTTAACTGCAACTTTTAGCTGCTGTACCCAAGGTTCTGTTATTGGCACAACGGTCTTCAAATTCAAAACACTGACTCTCTCATCGAAGCATTTTGGCCAACCTGTCAACAAAAAATATACAGAGGTTTAGCTAAATGACAAAGAAATCATTTGGAGGCAAAGGTAACTTGAACTCTATGATGCCGTGTCTATGTACACTACACGTAATTTAAAACTTTAAAAGTATATTATAGTAGACTTCATCCCCTCTTCAGGGGGACATTTGAGACTATGTCGTCATAAAATTCACAATTTTAGTCAAACAGGTTCCAACATATCTGGGAGTAGAGGAGATGTTTGCAATTTTAGTCAATATATATTTTCATTTTTTGGAGTAGGATTTTATGATCGACAAGGTCAAACGCCTTTCTAAAATCAATGTACATGACACCAATAAGGTTACCTTTGTCTACCTCCTCATACCATCTGTTTGTTAAAGCAGTTTGACAGGAATGCATACTTCTAAAACCAGATTGGTTTTCAATAATTAAGTTATGCTCTGTTAAAAATCTATACAAGGTAGAATGAACATGTTTTTCTAGAAGTTTAGACAGGACAGGTAAAACTGATATTGGTCTATAGTTACTGACAACGCTTTTCTCACCCTTTTTAAAAATTGGGTTAACTTTCGCATGTTTGAATACCTATGGACACACATTTTGCCTAATGCACATATTTAACAATGTGGTAATAGACTCAGCTACAACATCAACTGACATCTTGAAGATACTTAGCAGATATACCATCCAACCCTGTAGCTTTACTACAGTCTATGTTGCTAAGAAAATTTTTGACAAAAGACAGTAATTTCCGGTATATCATACATGGTGTCTGCAGGCAAATGTTTGGAGACAAAAGAATGAATATTGTTTAAACAATCTGGTAACATGTTTGAATTGCTTTCTGAAATGTACTCTTTCACAATATTTGTAAAAAAAAATGTTAAAATTATTCGCAATTTCACTTGGTTCGTCAATTTGTTTATCACTAAAAACAACAAAATCTGGCTTAGTATCGCCTTTACTAGGCACTAACTGCTTAAAATATTTCCAATATTTGTTCGGCTCCTTTTTACAAGAATCTAAAACATTTTTATAAAAATCACTTTTAGCTTTTCGAATTAAGGCAGTTACATTATTTCTCCATTTCCGATACAGATCATATTTTAATAGCAGTTCTAATGTCCTCATTCCACCACTCAGGAATGGTTTTATGTTTCACTTGTTTTTCTTTCAGCGGAGCATTTTTATCTAGAATTTCAGTGAAAGTCTTTCTCCAGGTAGTAAAAGCCTCATTTACTTCCCTGCTAGTGTCCACAGGTACCTGAAGGGATGCCTTCAGGTCATTACAGAATGTGTCTTCACTGAAAGTTTTAGTACATCTGTATATAATGGAATTAATCCCTTTGGATTTAGAATTCCTAACTGACTTTTTCACAGTGAATACAGGATAATGGTCACTGATATTAATGTTCGTTGAATCACAACGTACAAAATCCACTGGGGTGTTTGTCCATATATGGTCAATGCACGTACAGGTGTTTTCGGTGATTCTGGTCGGAACTTCTACCAGGTTGTAAAGTCCTAGACTTTCCAAATCAGCCTTTAAATTTCGGTATGAAGATGATGAATGAGGGCATCAGAATCAGGTTGGTATTTTCCGAGGCAGCACGATCAACACTGGCTACCAACAATTCAGACTGATCACTTCGTACAGTTGGTGGCTTATAGAATGAACATACTAAAATTGGTTTGGAGTTTGGTTGGCAGATTTCAATCCAACACATTTCAAGGCTGTTATGGTTAAGAGTGGATCTTTCCTTAAACTTAATGTCATGATTGATATAAAATGCAACGCCACCTCCACTCCTATTACTTCTATCGTGTCGTGTTACCCCATTATTTACTGCATTGCTCATAAAACCCCTCATTTTAGGTCAGTATTCACTGTTAAGTCATGCTGTTGACAGGAGATAAACTTACCCTGAAAAGTCTGGTGACTATGGATTCATCAGGTTGAATCCATTATGAAAATGTGCTGGAATTACTGTGGTCTATATCTCAGGGGAACTTGAGCTGGAAAAAAAAAATGGAAAAATAAAATATCAAGAAAACAGTGAAAAAAGAGCATAATTACAGTTCAAAACGCATGAGCACATGGCTAATGTTGCTAAAAATAGCAATAACGTGACGTCATCAGGTCATGTGACCTCATTAACAACTGACTGACCAAGTTCACTTCAGAAAATCCAAAACTATCCATAAACATCGGCAAAATGAAATCCTGAAATAAAGTGTATACTAGGATTATTTGCATCTTTGGATGTAATTTTAGTAGTATCAGGTTTGATTTTTACATTTAACAGTGCCTGGAGTACTTATTTTTGGCGACTTAGGGGACCAACTTTTCACTGTACACTAATGTATGGCAATGCATTGGCATTGTACACATCGTTGATTCTCTCACAAAAAACATAAGTTCTCGACTTCAGATTGCCACTAAACTTCACATAATGTTGGATAAGAGTATATTATAACATCCAACCTACCTTTCTGTGAATCCGGAACCCTCAAAGGGTAAGTTTGAAGGGGCCAAAATCGAACAAATTTTTGAAAATGTCACAACTTTGTGAAACACTGATGGAAATTAAAAATTCGAAAACCAGGTGGTAAGTTGGGGATTCCCCTACGTCATATCAAGGAATTCCCGGGAAATACCACCTGTAAGCCAATGAAAACGGTGCTTTTTTGCAGTGCGCCGAAAGCATGACCAGGAAGTTCCTGCACAGGTGAGCTTGGAGAAAATGGCCGCCGCTGATCGGGAAATGTCCAAGTGCCTACTGGTATGAGAGAATGGATCCCAAAGGAAGTTGTCCAAATACTGCTGTAGTTGCTTTTGGAGCAGAATTCTTTTAATGCTGCCAGTTTTGATTCATCTGAAGTAGTGGAGAAAACAATAAATGCTAAGTATTTTCTGATATACATGTTGTGCTGTTGTCATTTACATGTAGATAAACAGATTTATGGCAAATTAAAGAGCTATTTTTATGCAATTTATGTATTTTCTATAAATATGATTACATGTACTAAGCATAATGTCATCAGGGTGTAATAATATCTGACATTAAGAGTACATTTGTTTGCATTACTTTAATGATACCAATGTGATACAAACCAGAACTTAATCTCTTCCTGAAATATGCAAAGGAATATAGGTAGTCTTCCAAGATTTTCTGATTGCCTGGTTCATCACCCAATAAACAGACAAGGTCCAGATGATCATTATTGTTAGGCAGAGTCTGAGCTAGACTCAACACCAGGCTGGTGACAGAAGGCTGAGGTACCCCAAGGTTGGCCTGAGTAACCAAAAGGGGTCTGACCATACGCAGAGTATGGAAATTCAAAAGGCTGGGAAGGGCCCCAGTAATGGCAGGCAATATACCGGAACCCACAGGACCGGGAAATTAATTGCTCCCTACTGGAGACATGCCTGGCAAGTATAGCCAATAATGGCCAACACTGTCAGGAGACTGCATACGACCACCAAACCTGGATGCAGACTGAGGAAAGGGGTAAGGTGGGGGGTGCACAGAAGCTCCCAAAAACCCCACTGAGCCAGGAGCTCTAACTGGTGGAGGACCAGATAAAGATAAGGTAGACTGAGGAACTGAAGGGTATAGTATAATAGGACAAAACTCTGTTGTTGGTTACATCGTAGTTTTATTTCGGGTCTTCTGGAGGTGTTAATAGCCAACGTCCGTCTGCTCAGTCAGGTACGCTCTCTTCAACCCAGTGTCCAGCCCTAGATTTATAGCCCCTGGACACTGGTTCTAAACCCATTCCCGAATATGGCCTGAACATACCCTCTAGTTCCGAGAACCATGACTTATACTTAGAAACATAACGTGACTGATGCCCCCTCCTTTAGAATGTTCTAAAGCACCAGATGTTCCAGTTTTACAGCCTTGAGTAATTATATATTATGAAAGAGATACACTTCTTTGCTAAGACCAAAGACCCCCCTGCCGATCAATCCATTAACGTGAACCTAAGATACAGCCACTTGTTAATTACCTGCCACCTGATCATCCCACGGAGCACAGTAATATAGTCTAGACTAAGACCAAAATCACTGTTATACACTACAGTATCTTTACTAGATAAAATCCCAAATTGTAAAAGTTATAATATTAAGGTAGATATCCTAAAGCTATGAAGGTTCTAATTTAAATTATATTTCTAAATAATTCCCAAGCTGTGTAGTTATAATTTAAATTATATTTTAAAATAATTTCAAATCCGTGACACTGATTTTGCTACAAGGGTGCAATACCTGGGTAATCAACCCAAACACCAGGAAGTGAAACCGAGTCACTCCCTGCTCCCAGTGCAACCTCTCCAGTAAAACCGTTGTAACTGGCAGTGCCTGCCAGCCAGCCATCTGTCAGTGGGTACGCCGGCACCCCTCAATGGGGCCCAGGTCGCATGACTGGCCTGTTCGGTAGCCATTCCGCTAATGGAGATGGTACCCGGACACTCGCTCCCTTCGACTTCAAGGGAAATTCCCGGGTGAGCGCCCTTCTGGAGCACAATAGGAGAACCTAAGGACCCTACCGTCCCAGAAATATGAGCGTGAGTAGGCTCCTATGTAGCCAAAGAGGACCTACCACTAGGAGGCAAAATTACTTCCCCCTCCGGGGGTAAAATGGCCTCACTGCCAGGTGGAAGGCTGACTACAGCTCCACTCTGTGCTTTAGGATGACGCTTACTGTCTGCCCCAGCCTTAATACCCTTTTTACGGGTGACAGACTTATGGGATAATACCTTGTCCCACAAGGTGTCTGGTCAAGCCAAACACACGGAACAAGGTCTATCCCGGGAGCAGTCTCGACAGGAAAGACAGAAGTTATGGTCATGGTTGTGTGTAAGTTGGTGATTGTAGAGGCAAGGAAACGTTTGGAGGTTGTGTGTGTGTTGGTGCTTGCAGTAGAGATGGAGGTGTTGCTGAGGGCTCGGGACTGGAGGGTGGCAGAGAGGTTGCTTAGGGCCGACTGGACGGTGTTCGAATTTTCCTCTCCCAGTCTTTAAATTTTCTTCATAGCTGCCTCAGCTCTTTAACTTCTTCCAGCTCTGTTTTGCTGGCACAACTGAAATTAAGAATTACAAATGGTTTTTCATCATTTTCATTTCACTTCACACTTATTCATCCAACAACATTATTAAAAGAATTAACTTCGTAAAAGTTACTGATCTGTTAGATCACAAATTTTGTTATCATCCGTGAATATAAATATTGCTAATATTAAAGCAATTTACATTTGTCTATACAAATAAATGATTATCATTAAACAGCCTTTTGTCAGCATTATACAACTTGTACTGATATTTAATCACTGGTTCAAGAACAATTTTATCACCATGTAAAAATATATATATATATATATATATAAACAAACAATGAAGCCCTCTCTACAATGTATAGGGGATTTGATTAATATTATCACGATCTTACAGCCTTAATTGTAGCTTTATCTCTGGAAAGAAATTTAGTGTACATCTAATTCTCTCTAACCAATGTTACGCTTCTGTCACTTGCTGCATCTCGAACACTGACAGGTCAGGATGGGCCCCCAACAGATGTACAACAATAGCATGTATTTTGTTCAAAAGGATTTTATAAATTCATACAAAACTGAATAACCTTCACCTAAGCATTCTTCAGACCAAATGTGAACCATATCCTGCATTTCCTCCAGAATTACATGGATTTAAAATAATTTTTGAAGTTCTCCAGTTCGTTTTCAAGATGGTGGCCAGACAGACCAGTACATGTATCATCACAAAAGAAAACTAATTTCAAAATCAAGACATACTTACAAAGATGTCTATCATGATTTTCAAAGAACTTGCCAACTTTTGTCACTTCCTGAATTGCCAGTGGACACTGGTACTAGGGCTGCAACAATACACCTACCTGACGATACGATACGTATCACGATACATGGGTCACGATACGATACGTATCGTGATACATTTTACACAACAATGACATTTAACTTTTCATTTGAAATACTGTCAAAATCAACACTAAAACCACAGAGAATTGGGTTCAAGGATTTTTATTAGGCTTTAGGCATGACAGCACTTCAATTCTGTGTTTATGACAAGTTTTTTTTTCAAAAAAATTAGTTTATCAACCTGGTCCCCAGAGAGACATGCCCTCTGGGCAGTAACTATATCCCCTGCCGATGAAAAAACACGTTCGCTGGCAACAGATGTGGACTGTATGGCCAAATACTTTTTTGCCAGTTTTGACATTAATGGAAATTTTGTTTCATTTGTTTTCCACCATGACAGTGGGTCAGCATCCAGTGGAATGCTTGTTTCATTCTTATACAAATTTATTTCAGAGTCAGTACGTTCAAAGAGGGATTTCCCTGCTTCAACCTTTGTGACAAACACATCGCCAAATAAGTCTTCAAGAGCGGAAGCTTTTTTCTTTTTAATAACAGGTTCACTAAAAGTTTCAGATCTAGACTGATCTGTAAGTTCTGGCAAAGAAGGCTGGGCATCATGAAGAGTGGGTACATGTAGGTCTGGAGTAGTATCCACAGGTTCAGCCTTAACCTACCAAAATATGCAAATATACACAAGGATCACAAATCTGAGCATAAATTATCAGTTTCTCAAATACAGATTGATGTGATATCCCTTAAATGTTTGGAAAAGTAACTGAAATAATGAATTTTGATTTAGTGTTGAACATTTATAATAAATATTAAATGCTTGATTATCTGTGTACTGTGTTTGTATATGTCTTAATCAGTAAATATGAATAAATAATTTGAAATAAATTGTTTACTGTTTTTATTCTTTGTGTAGTTACCACTGTTATTTAATTCTTGTTTTTACCTGTATTGCTTCGTTCTGTCGCTATGTGTAAGAAACAGTTTTCATTGTCAGGGAGGTATAAACCTGGATTTTCTGTGCTTCATCAATGTATGGCAAGGCACGGAATCTGGGATCCAGACAAGAACATTCAAGGAGGAACTGCGTAATTTCAGGATCACTATACCTGCAATAGTTTATAAAAAAAATTTCATAAAATCTTAAATGAATGAAATTGCTTAAGACATAAACCAGACGCAGTCAAACCAAGACCAGCAACACTAACCATTAGGCCATGGTATGATGGAGGTACTTTCAATGCAAACTAATTAAAATTATTATAAGATTACAGTTTAACAGTGTTACATGCATTGCTTTTTACTGAACAAAATAAATAAAGATTTTTTTGGTCTTTTTTCTTCCAAACACTGAACTTTAAATCTATAATTATTACAATGTCATAATTAATACATTTATTGTTGTTCTCACATGTTCAGCAATCAGTATTCAGCAGCCACTGCCAGTCAGGGATTTGTTTCAAATATAAAATTAATGTTACAGTTTACACACAAACCTTGGTTTAAGATCATCAGAAATAGCCTTTTTCATTGCCTTGGCAACTTGGGGATCATCATCTGCTGGTGTCATCTGTTTTAGAAGCATTTCCTTGAATGGGTGGATCATGGATGCCGTGGGGACTTTTTCAGAACACGTAATAGTGGTTACAGATTTAATTGGCTCCAGAATTTTAACAATACTCTCTGCTGCTGTGACATCCTCTTCAGATAGTGTGTTTATATCTTTTGCATTTTTTCTTATCTCTTTTGTCAATAAAACAGCCTCAACTGCTGGTTGTTCGAGAAAACGATGGAGCATATCGTAACTTGAATTCCACCTTGTTGGGACATCATTTAACAGTTTATGTTGTGGAAGTTCAAGTAATAACTGCTTAGATTTTAATAAAGAACAAGCCACATTGCTTCTGTGGAAAAATGACACAATACGCCTGACTCTGCCTAGAAGTCTATCTACCTGGGAAACTTTCAGCCCTCTCTGGGTCGCCAGGTTTACAGTATGTGCAAAACATCTTATGTGTAGATCAATATCTGCTTGTTTTGCTGCATTGGCAATATTGCTTGCGTTGTCACTTGTTAATGATGGGTTCATGCCAAACTTGTTTACTTTCCATTCAAGAATAGCAGAATTTAAAAATATCAGCAAGATGTTCACTAGTGTGCGATTCATCCATTTTTCTTGTCACTTTCCGCAAGCGAGAAAACACCTCGACAAATAATGAGTATTAGGCGGAGTAATACAGCCAAATTTTGTCGAGAAAACACCTCGGGAGTATTAGGCGGAGTAATACAGCCAAATTTTGTCCAAAAAGGCCTTCCGGTGGAAGGATCAACAAGTTAGTCGCCGGTTTTCATTTTCCAATATGGCTGACTTTTTTACTTGTATAGAGTTTGCAAAAACGCATCTTAATTTCAAGCACGAGTTGAAGGAAAAACAGGTACAGACGCTCCAGAATCTCTATGAGGGACGTGATGTTATAAGTGTGCTTCCTACTGGTTACGGAAAAAGTATTATTTTTCAGTTATTGCCATGGTTGTTCCAGCGAAAATATGACTCCTCTACACCATGCATAGTATTAGTCATTTGCCCCTTAAACAGTATCATGGAGGACCAAGTGATGGGGTTAAGGGAAAGGGGGATATCAGCGTGTTATATCTCTGGATCCGTTGGCAAGACATTTATGACGAAGGCTGGGTTTGACTATGACAGTTCCGAGGACGAAGACGAATCAGCATGGACAATAAAAGACGTCTCATTCAAAGACATATCCGACGGGAAATATAATATAATATATGCCCACCCAGAATCTGCCCTCTGCAAGAAGATGTACTCTGTCTTCAGATCAGCCCTATATCAAACCAAGATATGTTGTGTAGTTATAGATGAAGTCCACATGGTCTCAGAATGGTAGGTGTCATTATTAGACGAACACTGTGATCATCAAATTGTTTTCAAGGGTCATTTTCCAAATGTTTTCCCAAGTCAGTGAGTCATACAATGTAAAATTAACTATTTCTAGAAATTCTATGGGTCCTTTCAACTTTTTATGAGTACAGGATTCGGAATGCACATGTAGATCTATCACTGATATTAGTTAAGCCTTGCCAACTGGAGGTCTACTGATAATATGTAAACATAACTTTAATTTATACTATATTATTGATTTCCGTAAAAAATAACAAAGTTCATATATCTTATACCAAAATGAAGCTAAGGTCATTCCCTTTCCGGCGATTTATTCGTGATATTAATGTTGTGATTAGAACAGCTAGAAGTTTTGTAACCCTAGTGAATACTAGCTGCAAATATACCTCTCGGCTAGAAAGAACTTCTCTTAGGCTGGATTGGTTGAGCGTCAGACTAGTAAGGCAGTTGTCCCGGGTTCAATACCCAGCGGAGGCAGTAAAATAGTACTTGTTTAATTTCATTAGCTCTGCTACAGTTATTGATTCACCTGTACCTTTTTCTCCCTATAACATTACTTATCCCAAGCCCTTCAGACCTTCAATCAGCATGTCCTAATTCTATTGTTAGAAACAAAGTGATGTCACTGTGAAAAGTCTTATCAAACAGCTCCAGTGCACAAATCTATCTACCAGGTCAGGATAAAGAAACCACAACTTTGGTAGACTACATAAACTAGCTTATATAATTATCTTATATATGCCAGTTTCAGTATCGATTTGTTACTTGAAAAGGGCAAAAATAGAAACATTTGATTTTGAATTCCCCCATGAATAGATAAATACTGTTTTAATATGTAATTTATTAAAAGTAATAAGACCTTGCACAGTTTAATCTATTGGAACACATCAGTTTCATAGGTACATGACCTGTATCTCCCCCCAACCCCCCCGATTTTACCCCATATAATTATCCCCACGTTTGCAGGGAATATTAAATTTGGCTCCGTCTGCTGAATATGTTTTTCCAGGCTATAACTTCCAAACCATTCAACTCAACTCAAGAGATCTATGTCTATGTACTTTTGTGGATTTGTATGGAGACAAAGAGATTTCTGAAAAAACAACACTATATAATTTTGCAGTGTGATATTAGTTTTATCAAAAGATTGATATTAATGAAGTGAAGATTACTTTTTTTTGCTAAATTGGCATAAAATCCAATGCATAATTTGACATAACATAAATGTTTATGATATATACAATGCATCATGATCACTATCCCCATATATAAGAAAAGCTTTTGTCTTTTATTTGCATTTTGGTCTTTGACTTCTATAGGTTGCGTATTAATAGATTACTAAGTTTACTAAAAAGTTTACTACGATACATGCTTATGGTATTTATCTGTAAAACAATGATACATATATAATACTAATGCAATCACACTCACCATCAAGTAGTACATCGAATATCATTCTTCCATTAAAAAAATATGAACAATTTACTAAATCATTATGACACAGTTGTCAAGGCTTTCAAAATAAAACATATGTATTCTTCAAACAAACAATTTGTGAGGTTCATTAGATTTGACCTTTCAATTTCACAGTAATAACCAATTTTTGCCAGAATCACATATTCCATTGACCATTCCTGATGTTGTTAATTTGTAACTTTTTATGTCTTGGACATATTTTCTGTGTAGATTGTCTTTAAAATAGAACAATTGTATCAATTTTGAAACCATGACTGTTTTGGTTTGACCATGCCATTGGTCATCAGGTTCGAGTCCTGAGAGTCATTCTTTCTGGTCCATTTGTTCTGTTTTTCAAAAAAACTGAATTCAACTGTAATCTTAATCAGTAATTATTTCAAACCTTTTTCAAAGAAACATATGGGTATGAGTAAGGTTGAAACCCTCATTCTCAGTAGAATATGTATTTACATGATTCTTAATGTTAATTCCAAATTGCTTAAGAAATTATTTTCATTTGACAATATCAAATAAATGTATTGTTTATATTTCAGTTTTTGTAAAATATATATCTCTGTTCCACAAAAAATATATATTTAATCTAGATTGATTGCATACATTTACAGGGGAGAAGAGTTCAGACCAAAGTTTAAGAAGTTAGGAGATTTGACCTGCCTCTTTGACAACTGTGCACATCTTGCTGTTACTGCTACATCTTCCCCATCTTCTATTCTTGATCTCTCAAAGACACTCCAGTACAAAAACCATGTGATTGTGACTGTGAATCCTGACAGACCAAACATTTATATAGACAAAAAACCCCGCCTTCCAAACTCTAACAAGACCGACAAATACGATGAACTAATCGACCCTTTGGCACAGGAACTGAAAATCAAGCTTCGAGACTTCCCTGTTACTGTTTTGTATGTAGAAAGTTTAGATGCACTTGGCTATTATTATCAGTATCTAAATTATACTTTGAAAGAACTTCAGTATCATCCAACCTCTGACAAGACACCAGAAGCTAGAATTTTCGCACAGTACCATACAGACTATACACAAAATATGAAAAAACACATCTTACAAGAACTTCGGAAAGACAATCCACATGTGCGTCTTGTTCTGGCCACAGTTGCTTTAGGTATGGGTTTAAATGCCCCAGGTATTACTCGGATAATTCATGCTAGGCCTCCAACAACATTAGAAAAATACTTACAGGAGATAGGAAGGGCTGGGAGGACAGGACAAAAATCTACAGCTATTTTGCATTACAACAAAAGTGACATAGCTAAAAATAGAAAAGGGCTCTCTCCAGAAATGGCAAAGTTTTGCAATGTTAATGATGGATGTTTGCGACTTGAACTTGTCAAATACTTTGGTTTCCAAACAACAGTGTTTGATGGCCCACTTGAAGAATGCTGTTCACTGCCGTCAGTCACTAGTGAATGCTGTTGACAATGTGCATCTCTAAAAAATTAATCTAGAATTCATATGTAACCATGCTTGGAACACTCTACATAAGCCTTTTTCTTGTAGATCAGTTGATGAAATAGTATGAAAGTTTCGGAAAATATTTTAATAATGTCCAACCAAACAACACATCTCTTAGGCTGTTCTATTGGTAATTATCATTAATTTCTTATTCAGGCAATATGTATCTTCAGATAATTAACTTTCTATATGAAATGTAAGCAATGCTCTATGTGCAAATCTAGGTTTTGCAATTACATGTAACTCTAATGAAGTATGGGAATAATTATTTGTCACAAACATCAAATTTCAGTGGTTGTGATCAACATAGTAACTACACATAATGGCTCACAGCTATAATTCACATCAGGAATAACTGAGATATTTATTGATATTGTGAAGAATAGCCTAAAATATCTGTTTTACCATTACTTTCGTAGATACATGTATGATGATGCTACATGAAATAAGATTCTATCCCAATGTGAATTAAAGTGAATTTCTCTTCTATTTTCTTGTTTGAAAAATTGATTTAAATTTTACAACATGGATAAAATTTATACAATTTGACAAATTATGTAGAGTTATATTGTATGGTAAGTTAATAACATACATTATTAATTGACTAATTTGACTCATAACAGCCAGCCTAACATTCGGAAAACTATCTTAGCCTTTGAAACACTCAATAGATGAAGCTGTATAACCATCACACTACAGCTGTATCAACCATCACACTATAGCTGTATCAACCATCACACTATAGCTGTATCAACCATCACACTATAGCTGTATCAACCATCACACTATAACTTTATCAACCATCACACTATAGCTGTATCAACCATCACACTATAGCTTTATCAACCATCACACTATAGCTTTATCAACCATCACACTATAGCTTTATCAACCATCACACTATAGCTTATCAACCATCACACTATAGCTTTATTCAACCATCACACTATTAGCTTGTGGGTATCAACCATCACACCATAACAATTAATCATCACTACTTTTTAGCTGTAAAACATCACACTACATCCCCTGTATTAACCATCACACTACATCTGTATTAACATCACACTTAAGCTGTATTAACCATCACACTACAGCTGTATTAACCATCACACTCAGCTGTATTAACCATCACACTATAACTGTACAGCCATCACACTATAGCTGAATCAGCAAAAAAATCACACTTTTGCTTGTTTAACATCACACATTGGTATTAACTTTATCAACCATCACACTATAGCTGTATTAACATCACACTACAGCTGTATTAACCATCATCAGATGGACTTTATTCAGTCTAGACATAAGCTGAAATGTTAAGCAAGATAATAAACTAAATACATTTTACAGGGTTGTTCATTTACCAGAGGAATATCATATTATTGATGAAGTCAAAATGTTAATTTGGTATGATAAGAGACATCAATATCAAAGATCAGGATATACATTAACACAAGAAAGCTGGTTTATAACATTATTCATTCTCAAAAATGTAAATACATTATTCACTTAATTCATATGTGATCAATAAACCATCTACTTAGCTTAAACGTCTTCTAGTTCATGAGCTGGAAGCTTGAATGTCAGATTATTGTTTATGTTTTCCTAATTCATATAATTTTTGTTTTCCATTGAGTTTTAATTGAATGGTCTCCATGGGTCGAACCTGGCAGCAATCACTTAAAAGTGAATTGTCAGTACCAAACAAACCATGAGCTATCAACAAAACACAAGGAAATCAAAATGAATCAAAATGATAAAAAAAAAAAAAAAAAATCCAAACAAAGAGGCAACATCCAAATACGAAATACGGGCACAATGTATTACGTATGGTGATTTTGAAAGGAAGCCGCTTCTCCTGGAAATATACATAAAATGAACTTAATTAAATCTAAAAACAATAAAGAATAAATCAACAAAATAATCATTCAAATGAAAGTGATTAAACAATTTGTGGATCAGCCCCTCCACTAGTACATTTCTGATTTCTCACATTCTATGGATGCTTTCCAGCTAAATATGGTTGATAGCCTTCTAGTTCCAAAGAAGAAGATGCTTAAGGCAATATGGTCAAATTACCCCTTTTTGGCTCCGCCCCTCAATCCTGGGTGGGGGTGGGGGATTAGTTACTTTATTTGCACCTATTGTTGCCCTGTCCCTCTTGCCCCTGGGAGGTCGATCAGTCTCATTTTTACAATTTTGAATCACCACCAGCCAAGGATGCTTTTAGCCAATTATTATCAAAGTACTATCAGTAGTTAATAAGAAGTAATTTGAAGAAATTGTTGACAAAGACGGACCGATAGCTGAACGATATGGTATAGCTATAGTTCACCTTAAGCTTGGCCCTTCAGACCCGGATGAGTTAATAAAAATTAAAGTTAAAATCTGATTAAACAATGAAACTTCCAAAATAAAGACAATTGTATACATAGAAAGATTTGCTAGGAGAATAAGACTAGGAGTATAGCTAATAGCTTGCATATTTAGTTTTCAATTTGCTTCATTACAAACACTATAAAAATTGTGGATACATACCTCATTGTCTGCATGGTACCGGATTGCAAGTGAAGAATAAATCTTCTGTATTGCACTAGCTTTGTTGTAGCGACTGTGCATGACCATGCCATAAATTGTGGCTATGGTAGCAAATCGACGTTCACTACTTTCTTGTTTGCTAATAGCACTGTTCAATGCAGTAAAAAAAGATGGACATTTTTTCTGCATTTCATTAATGACAATGTGGAAAATATGTTTTTCACAAAGTGAATCAACATCTTTGAAATTAAAAAGAACAGTATCATTAACACAGCTGGACAACTCCTGGTCTATCTTTTTAGATACCTCACTTTCAGTAACAAAAAGAGTTGGATCTAAAGTTGATTCATCAACACTAACAGAACTAGACATTGATTTCTTCGAATAATCATGGTCTGAAAAACAGATACGTTTTCGACTCCTTATAGACAGTGTTTTTAATTTTTCCACAGAGCTAATAATCTGATCAGCTACAGACTGTCTGAGTGCAGATGGTGGAGTTTTTGCTGGTCGCTTTAAATCCCCTTCATGGCCAGTACATAACTTAACAATATTATTTTTGTACAATAAAAAATTATCTAATAAGGTGATACAACTGTTGCAAACAAAATGTTTCTCTAAAATGCCACGACTCAAATGTTGACCAACAAATTGACATAATTTATCAAAGTAATTATTTTCTCTGGCCTTATTTCCAGATAATGGACAAAGTTTCACCTTTGGTATGTTACATACCACACAAGAAATGCTAGACATACTTAAGATCCATTCAAAATTTAAAAAAAGAAAAATCCTAAATCAAAACTAGAATCTACCATATAACTACAGGACTGTATGATAACAGAAACAGAACTAGTATGAGAACTATACAAGTAATTCCAGCATGACTGTTAAAATATTGGCCTAGTGCTAAAAATAATGCACCCTGTGTAACAAACAGCAAAGCAATGAAATAATTTACTTCTGAGTAAAAGGCGTACCTGGCATTGTGATCAAAATTAGGGAGACTCCCTAAAAATGTGGAAGACTTGACAGGTATGTAAATATAAACAATCTAATGAAAATACAGTAGATCCTCTACTATTACCGGTCCGTAATAAAAGTACATCTCACTGCTTTTACAATATTTATAGCAAAAATCGTGGTAAAATACAATTATCATAGCAAAAATCGTAGTAAAAAACAATTATTAACAGCTATATTAACAGCTATATACAATTGTACCACAATACCGCACTGTACAGATTAAAAAATCTCACAATAACAGCCTACAAGAAAAAATGCTGACCAACACCAATGGGCGCAGCCATCTTGGTATGTAGTCCCTAATATGCTAATGAGATATCTAACATGGCGCTATACGTTATACTCCCGAGGTGTTTTCTCGCTTGCGGAAAGTGCCGAGGGTTGAAGGATATCTCTCAAAGTTATGTATTCCGGATTACTTATGTACATATGGATCTAGTATTCTATTCTGTTCTTCAATCATAAAACTCTGAATGTCTTCTTCAAAGGGTAAATTCTTAGGCTTCCTCAATGAGCATACTTTGTCGGTTATGCCCCCTTAATGATATAATTGGTGGCGCTCTAGTTGTTACTAGAATGTACATCTAATGACTATATGTATTTTGGAAACAACAGGCAGGGGACCGGGATGTTGGGAGGGGGAGGGGTCATGTACAGCAGGATACCATAACCTTGGAATTTTCATTTCACATTGCAAAAGTTACACACTCAAAAATCAAAAGAAAAACGTTAAAACAGAAGATTATTTTTACGATCTGTAGCTTCTAAAACCTCACCTGTCACTTTGTGTATGTTAAAAATAAACAGTCTGCGATTAGTCACAACTTACATATGTACATTCACAGGAGCTCGATTCCGTGGCTTGTTATGCTACTGTATAACTCACAAAGATGCTTCTGATCGATCTTATCGCCTGAAGGGTAACCAGTTTACATTTAAACTTGGAAATTACATCTATTATTATTTTAGGCCTTTAGTCTATTACTCAAAATCCCAGAACCATGTTCCTGTGAATTCTCTTGAACTCATGATCAATCCATTAGTGATGAGGTGCGGTATGAATAAAATCCTATCTCACTCGGACAAGTTGAGATAAATAGTTTTAGACATCAAGGGTTCCTTTGAATTTTGATTATTATATGTTGTTTACTATCAACACAACAGTACTTTACTCTGATTACCCTAATAAAGTTAAGTAAGTCAGAAGTATACAACAATTATCTTGTTCATCTGTCTTAACAGTAAACTCATTTTAGATCGATACAATTGAATTAATGATATGTAAAACAGAAATAAACATGTTATCAGGAAGGAAATAATGACTTAACTTTAGTTTCATTTCGGTTGTTATAATAAATGTTATTTTATTGTTGTGTTTTGTTTTTAAAATACATCTTGTTTGTTTTCATATTGTGGAAGAGTCAAAAGCGACAACATTCATTGATCACATCAGAATGAACTATGTGTTAGCCAAGCATTATTATTACCATTGTTTGGATAAAAATATAGTCATTTTGTATGGTCAAACTACAACAGTTGAGCCGTCAAATGCGAAGTCTACAGAAGTGTTTTGGGACTGAAGTCTGGCAGTACAGGAATTGTCTTTAATGATGTGTGTATGCACTGTACCGGTGTATACCAGGTAATATATCTATGACAGTAAGTATCACATTGAAGTTTAACAACAGTGTGTGAATCAGGTGCATTTATATGCATCTTAACAGTCATCCTGTCCATCCCTGATTCACAGAATGATTATTTTTTATTTACAGCGCGGGACACTATACCGTTGACAAACATCATTACCCAATTGCTCGTACGGTTGAATGCTATAGCTTGCAACTCTGTCACTATACACAGCAGCCAGGCGGTGTACATGTGCTATATTTAGACCATTATGAGATTGTCTAAATATAGCACGCCGCAAGCGCCTGTCTGATACGGATACAAAAAACACACAACAAAACACGTGAGAAATGGCGCAAAAAATGTCAAAGAACAAATGTGGAAAACTTTATTTCAACGGACAACGGACTGACGATCAAACAAGATTGCAAATCATTGATCTGTACACAAACGGTAAGACGTACCAGCAAATGAGCGATATTACTGGAATCACAAGGGGTGGGTGTCAAAAAGTCGTAAAGCAGTTTGTCGCGTCAGGATCTATCAGCAGGAAGTTACGGCGGTACAGGTCTCCAACAAAAATGACACCAAACGTACTTCAGTTTATTGAATATGAGAAAAAACGGCAACCAAGTATTTATGGAAGGGAAATACGGTCGGATTTATTGAGGAGAAACGTATGTTCACCTGATAGTTTACCATCGGTACGCCAAATAAACAGAGCCATTACAGAGGTACTTGGAATGACGCGAAAACTTGTTCAAAGTGTCCCGACAGAGACCAAAAACCACGATCAAACAATAGAAAATTTTATTGCGAGGGCTATGCAGTTTTCCCCGGAACAACTTCATTTTTTTGACGAGGCCTCAGTTGTACGAACCGCAGGAAATAGACGATATGGCCATGCGTTCAGAGGTGAGAAAGCTATCGAAATTCAACGGTACGCAAGTAATGCTACTTTCACAGTGAATGTTTCATGTGGTTATTTTGGTTTGGATCATTTTGACATTATTCTTGGCCCTTCCAATGCTTATGAAATGTTGACTTTTTTTGATGACCTAATGCAAATGAATAATGACATGGGTAATCCAGTTCTTGCGCATGGTGACTGTATTATCATGGACAATTGTGGCTTTCATCACCACAGGGCTGGGGAGCAGTTGTTACGTGACATGCTAGGCCAAAGAAACATTACACTGTTATTCCAACCACCTTATTGTCCCGAGTTTAATGTGACAGAATATGTGTTCCACTTGATGCGCAACAAACTGAGGGAAAATTCAGAATTCGTGTACAGCTTCACAGAACTATCCATAGTAAATGCTTTAACTTCTATTGACAAATTGTGTTTTCCAAATATATTTCGCAAATGTGGCTATATATAACAATGAACATTCCAACTTGAAGACTTAAGAACCATTCCTTTTTGACTTCATGATTGAATATTCATCCTTGTGTTATTATTGAGTTCAATATACATCTGCTCCATGTCATCAAAAGTGATTATGGATGAAATAAACTTCCATATAGGAAGAAACTTTAATGATATTTTTTTGTTGTTGTTTAAGATGTATTGAACTTTTTAAAAAGGCATTCCAGTATGTAGGCATAAGAAATTTTGCAATTAACATGATTAAACATAGGTGTTTGAAAAACTATGCCGCCTAGAAGTCGCTTATGAAGGGTCATCCATTTACAGATTTATTTCAGCCTCAAACATTGATGTTTTCCTCAAATCGAGATGATGGATAATCATGTTTTAGTGTTGGTTTTGTGCTACAAGTTGTAATATGAAACGCCCTTATGCTTTGTGCCCAAAATCTCACATTAGTGCAATGTTCATGTTTTCAAAATATTTAGCAACATCAAGACTTGAAAAAGATTTTTCCTTATTGAAAAATGATGGAAATCTATATATGGTCCAAATGAAGACTTAAAATATTTTCAGTATTGTGTATTTAATGTTAAATATCACTTTTTTTCCCTCAGATTTATGAGCTGTTGTCTGGAAAACTATTTCCTGGCTCTTCATATTATTGGAAGGGGAGATAACTCTTTCCTTTTCCAAGCTTTTATAAGGACAGAAGAGATGTCTGTCATCTAATCTATTCAGTCTGAGAACACAATAAAAATAACAGGTTAATGTCAATCTGCTAGGTGATTCTACAATACATTGTTATTTTCCTTTCAATTGTAAATATGGACTTTGCATTAACTATACAGTGTAAATTTATAATACTGTACCATTTCAAACAAGTACAAGCCACCAAGGGAGGGGTCAGTGGTCTCAATACTTGTAGCTGTAAGAATATCAATATATTAACTGGCATGTTACATAGACTGTTTATATTGAATCTTTAATGTAAGGTGTGAAAACTTAGAATTTTACAAAAAATGCCAAATTAAGATTGGTGGTAACAGAATTATACATACTGTACTAACTATTTAAAAAAAAAATTAATAGGGCTTTTTCTTATGCGAGTTGATCATATAAAAAATAAATAGGCTTTCGATGTGGTAGCCTTCATTATTTTTGTTGGAGCAAGGTAGTTTAACATAACACTGTTCAAAGCTTAAGTAAAAAAAACCCAAATTATTTGTAATGGTGAAATGAAAAAAATTAAGAAGAAATTCCTGGTCATAATTTGAAAAAAAAGTTTTCATGCTTGTTATCCTTACTGCTTGGCATGCCTGTTGATGTATAACAATATATTATTAGTTTTGAATATGAATAGATATATACATTAATCATTACCCATGGACTTAAGTCATCTTATTGCAATTAGAGCAGCACAGGGATAAAAACGGCCATAGGTGGAGAAATACACTGAAAAATTGGAATAAATTTGGCAAAAGTATTGCAAATCGATATGAAATGTAGAAATAGGAACTTTTTCTACTTTGGAAATTATACATGGAATATTTCAAATACCAGTATCTCTGGAAAATGGTGACAGATTTTGATGAATTTTAAGATTTGGTGGATAGAAAGCAATGTTCATGTCTAAAGTTATTTGATGGAAACCATGTGTGGACAAGCAAATAGACAAAAACAACATGGTTGTATGTCATCTATTTAGTTTAATTTCAAGATCAGTTGGGTACAACTCGAGACCTATGGAAACCTAGCAGGAACATTGAGAAAGATTAGTGTAAAGGTATTTTATAACAAAGTTTAACAATCAAAATCAAAGATGGCTGACCTTTCAGCCATATTGTTTTTTGGATCAGTCAGCAGTCTGTATATCAGAGTATTGTTTAAGGAACCTCCACTGTTGATGAAGGTCGACATATTTCATGATGAGCAAAAAACTGAGTACTGATAAGAGCACTTTTTTACCTCGAGGTTAAGGACAGGTGATTTATTGGCCTTGAGGTACATTTTTATATTTCAGTGACCGATATAAGTTTGTGTTTATTGCCCCGTAAACAGCCAGGGTCATTTTGAGGCGGGGTCTCCTTGTGGTAGTTGGTGATTACCTCACTGAACAACACGCGGGAGGCCCTTTGCATGCCATCCAAAGCAATTAGAGTGAAGTGTCAAGGACACAACCAACAACAGCACAGACCAGTCAGTCCTTAGCTTCCCGAGAAACACAAACTGACACCAGCAGTGAGCACCTAACACGCACCTCGGATCTTCACATGAGGAAACGTGACCAATGCTCTAACCGACTGTGCTTTCGCCGCCCCCGACCGATATAAGACTTATATGGCACCATATTATAAGCTGTGTACATCTGCATCTTACTTCAGAATGAGAATGTGCTCATGAAATTTCTTACACTCGACTATGGATTTTGTGCTCAAGCCTAAATTTTTGTTCCAGTTATTATTAACATAATGACTACAATATAATGATAATGACTAGTCAATGAGTTTGAAGATTCTCTAAGCAAAACACTTTTCAATGTATAAATATATGTCTTTTGATCATTTGACAGGACAAAAGTGACTAACAAGAAAGTAGGTTTGAGCACAGAATCAAAAGATTGAATCAAATATTACAGAATTCAAAAGGGAAGTAAAACAACAAGATCAGCATAAATAAAATTCAAAATACTTTTAATCATGAAATTGTCTTTAAGCATAACATACACACTCTTGACTTTGTTGAACACTAGCATCAAGTTATGAAGTCTTTGATTTTAATGATTTCAAAAAACAAATTAATGTCAAACTGTTTTCATATATCTGTATGTTGTAAAGACATCCAATGTACATAGTTTACTTAACTACATACCCCTGCACAGAATAAAATCTTCAGGTAAATTAAATTACCATGGGTTTCATGTAAAACTTTGCATGAAGTAACTGTATGTTTAAACAAGGCTTGTGCAGTACACAGAAAATGCACAAATATTTTTTGATGTTATCATAATGCTCCTGGCACAATAACAAGAAAGAAAACTTGTTGGAAAAGAACATGAAATAACCAAAAGACAATGTAACAGAATTAACTATTGGTACTTTGTGAAATTTGGCCTAATCTTTCTAATCAAAGATCATTTTCCATTTTACCCTATAATATTAAAACTGAAATATTAATTTCACTTTCGGAATGTGATTTGATATTCCCATATTTTCCTTTTTCATTATAACTGACTGCTTACAAAAGTCATTGCTCTGGTAGTATTTAAAACTTTCTATTAAAACCAAAGCTACAATGAACCATTCAACCTATTGTAACTGCAACAAATCAACTGTTCAATAAAATCACTCAGGGGAAGGTGGGCGAGGAGTTTGAGGTGGATCCAATGGTAATGGAGGGAAAATGTCTTGTCCTTGGAGGACTGGCACTTGTGGTGGAGTTGAAACTGTACAAGTGGTAGGTACACTTGGTGAAGGACTGCCAAACCACATGCCTGCAGAAGCATGACTATTGTAGCTGATGTGATTCTGGTGGTAATTGTAAGGATACATTCCTCCAGGATACATCTCTGGCCAGACTTGGTACATTGAGTTACCATCTGTTGGCAGAACTGACATTGTAGGTACTTGGTAAGAACTGTATGTTGGTATACTGTTTATATTTGTACATGTTGCAGTACCAGTACTGGTGCTGACAGAAATGGAGAGTGCAGTTCTCTCCCTTGCTCCTGAAGATAAATCTTCTTGCTCTAAATTGAACTTTGCAGATACCATCTTTTTTCCAGCATTCAAAAGACCCTCCAGATCTTTGGAATTCATTGTAGAGAGATTGGCAGGAATTTTTTCCACTGGTCGCAAATTTTATAAACCTCAAATCCTTTTGTAGTGCTTGATGACCATCTTTGCCAACATATTTATTTTGGAAAGCAAACTGAAGCCTTGGCTTCAGCATTTTTACAAAGTTAGTTGTGTTGTGCTGTAGGAAAGCCTGTAGATTTGTGATTTTTTCTTCATTAGACTTTATTTCCTTCTCCAGGTTTGATACCTCCTTTTCTGCCTGTAAATAGATCAATAAAATATCACATGAAAGTCCCTGGCATAAATATTAAATATTGGGAAATCTAAAATACAACTATTTTTCATTTGGCCTAATTGAATTTACAGTAAATCAGTGACGCATAACAAAAAGCACAACGTATAATGTCATTAATAATCATGTAATTTCAGTATTTAGTATTTTAAGGCTAGTAAGAGAATTGGTATGATAATGCACTTTTTAAAATAAGCATTCTTTTGCTAATAAATGTCTTGGGTTTTTTTTCTATTACTAAGCATCAGTAATTAAGAAAAAAATAACAATCATGTCAACAAGTACTTGTGGATGTGAGAAGTAAAATCAGCGACGTATAAACAAGACATTTATTTATACGTCCCCGGTAAATTTCATGAAAAAAATCCGACGTTCGATATAAATACGTACAGGATAGCATGGACTTTATTAGTTCGTGAGGATAGTATACACGTACCTCCATAATGGACTGTTTGTAGTCTTTATGCTTTGTTAAGTTGCCGCAATTAATGTATCCCTCACACTTGTCAAATGGACACGCCTGATTGCCGCGATTTCCATGTGCCTTGTGTCCGCGGCGATGACACTTGTCACAGACTGTTTTCAAAATAACTCCACCAGGTATGGCCATAGGTTGTAATGGTTCAGGTACCATTCTCATATCTTTAAGTTCATTCTTTTTGTGTAACATCAATATGGTTAATGAATCCCGTTCGTCTTTTAATTTCTCCATCTCCTTCTCGAGAAACGGCTTCTGATCTTCGTATTTTTCAGCGAAAACATCATGGGCATGGTTAGCAGGCTTACTATCATTGATGCTGTTTTCGTCTTCAACACTGAATAATCTTTTAGGATACCTTTTGAACTTACTTGTAGATGCAACATCAATTATATTTTCAGTGGAAACAACCTCGTGGCCTTCAGATTCAGCTTTAAATTTTTTCTTGGTGTCCGGAGTCTGCATGTTACATATGCGCTCAATCAACATGCGTTTAAACACGACGGGAATGTTCATTGTCTGCACTTCGCTCGGCCTAAGGTATTTAAGGGTCTCTTTGCTGGTAACAGAAAGACAAAACAATTCTTCCTTGTATGGAAGGAGTCCAGGGTCAATGCTCCGAACAAATTCCTCTGGAGTTCTTTCAGTGTCCATCATCAGAGATTATTGGCGGCAGTCACTGTCACTGCCGTTTCCGGTAACTGCGCATGCTCACATAACACACGCTGGGCCATCTAAATATAGCGCAACTGCAGAAGTTGGTGTACAAGTTACCTGTGTTAATCGCACAGATCACGACACAGCTTGACAAGTGCGTTTGTCAACGGTATGACGTCCTGCGCTGTAACAAATATTGTAAAAGACATTTTACACACATATATATGTAATTTTGAAATTTGTGTAAAATCATACTCTAAGTATTGAATGTCAAAGTCAGTTAAACAGGTCACTGTGACCTAAGGTTGACTTTTGACCTACATCAGAGGAAATGCATTATAGGTAAAGTTTTGAATTGGAAAACACAAATTATGATTGATTATCAGAAGACTCTTATTCAATGATATTATATTAAAATCGAAGTCTGGTAAATCTATTTGAAAAAAGGTAATTATAAAGACAAAGTTATATGCACTGAAATCAAGAAAGATTGGCTATGTGTCTGTATGTAGACACATATTGTTCAGAGAAGTTCTCCTGAAGTTGCAGACCAATTGCAATGAAACTTTTTACAGAATTGTTAGGGATCATGTGTCGTGTGTAGATGTTTAGTTTGCATTTCAGAGAATGCCACTTTTCATAAAACCTCATTTATTCCCAAGCCAAATAGTGGTTGCCATGGTAATTAGTCAATATAAATAGGATTTTGTAAGAAAGAAATTGTTTGGACAACTCCACCAAACTACTTAATCAGTTTAAAAGAGAATGTAAAATCATTCAGTTTTCGAGAATGCCACAAACTTCATGCAGTTAAGTGGGGTATTGCTGAATTATGCTATTTCTTGTCGTAAACCAGGCACTGAACCATTGCGGAAGCAATTAAAAGAGGGAGCTGTGCCAAGTGTCTTTGCATGGAAGCCACATCTGGATACCGTAGCAGAAAACCATCGAGCAAAGCGACTTTGTGTACGTAATGCAGAAAAAGAGCTCAGATCTCCCAGTACAGTTTCTGTTGTTGAAGCCAATATCAACCTACTCCCAGATCCCTCTAGTGATATCAACGTTGGCTGTGAAGAGTTTGTGAGATCTGAATCAGTATCGACAGATAGAGAAGAACCTGTTCAGCAGTTTCCTCCACAGTTTACAAATTCCTTTTCACAAACACCAACATTACCAATTCTTACTGTGGAACAGTTTGTAAAATGATAATGCTGGAATGCTTTTTTACACTGGTTTGTCTTCATACCAAGATTTTCAGTTTGTGTTATTTTGTCTTGGTGATTGTGTAAATCATTTAAATTATATTTACAATAAGGTAGAAAATGTTAGTATTGCAAATCTTTTTTTTTGACCTTAATTAAGTTGCGACAGAACAAAACCAATTTTGAGCTCAGTCGTCTTTTTCAAATATCTGAAACCTCTGTAGCTAATATTTGGATAACCTGGGTTAATTTCATGTATCGGCAATGGTGGCCTGAAAGAGATTTAGTTCGTTATTTTTGCCCTACTGACTTTCGGTCAAAGTTTCCCACTACTAGAGTGACTGTTGACGGAACAGAGTGCCCTGTTAAAAAATCTAGGCCTCCTGTTGCTCAACAGTCAACATACTCTAGCTACAAAAGCAGAAACACAGTTAAAGTGTTAGTAGGGACAACTCCTGGGGGGGTTAGTCTCCAACATATCGTCTTCTTATGGAGGGTCAGTTAGTGACCGCCAAATTGTTGAAAAGAGCAATTTGGTAGCCATGTGTGATCCGGGAGATTCTGTTATGGCTGATAAAGGTTTCAATGTACAGGATTTATTTGCTGGTCGAGATGTCGCTGTAAACATCCCTACATTTTTTAAAAAGAAAAACAGGATGACAGGTAAGATTGTCCTAAGAGACAGGAAAATATACAGCAAACGTGTTCATGTTGAAAGGATCATTGGCCTTGCAAAGACGTACAAAATTCTCACAATGCCAATGAACAGTACCCAGACAAAGCTTTCCAGTGAAATTATTTTTGTTTCCTTCATGCTTTGTAATTTTAGAAAGTGTATTGTGCCTAGACATGCTTAAAAATTTGAATGTATATACCTTGTATAAGCATGAAATTTGAATTTCAGTCAGTCTCTCCCTTTATACAATTTTGAATCCCCTCTCTTAGGATGGTTCCATCCAAATATGATTGATAGCCTTCATTAGTTCATTTGGCTCTGCCCCTTAGCCCCTAGGGCTAATCCCTCCATTTTTAGCCCACCGTCATCAAATCGCCTTTATCCAAGGTCCGTCATTCGGTCTGTCATCTGTTACTCCTTTAACAATTCATGTTACTATTTCAGAAAAGTACTAGAGTAGATGTGTTATTCTCAAATTTCATATGAAGATTCTCCTTGGACCCTAGTTGTGTGTTGTACCTGTTTTTGACGGACAAACAAAATGAGGCAGCGATCTTGGATTTTGACAGCAATTAATTGCGGAAGTTGTTGACAGATGGATACAACAGTACGGCAATATAGCTTAACTTGGTCCTGTGTATGAGGTTATTTAATAAAATTATAAGTCCTACAAAGAACTCTCATCTGAAAAAAAGTTATGAGAACAATAAAAATTGATTTATACATTTGTACAACTTTAAGAAGGGTGTTTGAACACCTATGTTTTCATGTTATTCCAATGTTTGGTTGTTAACATTTTAACACATTATTGTTTAGTAATGTTGTGTAAGACTTAATTTTGAAGTTAAATTAATTAAGTCAGTGTTTACCTTGTACAGCTTGCATTAGTACATCTATGTAATGTATTCTTATTCTGACAAACTATCCATACCAGTAAGCATTTTCTCACATACATACTAACTGTACTAAAAGTTTCTTTATCCTGAAATAGTAGTGAAGATGTAACCATTGTTGGCAATATAACTAACTGTTCAATGGTATTCTGCAATTGTACACAAGTTTGTAACGTCTGTGATTCCTGCTGTAGTCAGTCCTGCTCTAGTTTTGGAAGGAGTATTTGTTGTAGTCTTTGAAGAAGAACCTTTCCAAAACAGCTTGCTTGAAATTAAGGTTGAAAAAGACAGTTAGTTCCATGACCATGTCATGTATAAAAGTGTCATCACGAAGGATTGAAATAATTTTCATGTCTTTAAAGGTGTAAACTACAAGTTTACACTGGTTACGACCAGTACAGAAAAGCTGACCCTGAATTTGATAAAAATAGTTGTGCAATTTGTCAAGTGTCAACTCTCCATCAACAAACTGTAGATAAGGGACAGTGTCTGATTTTTTGCACTATAAGGGCATTTGACCTCCACTAGTTCATCATCTCCAAGTAAAGCATCTGGAGAAGCTGCCAGATAGGGATGAGATTCACTGACAAACACACCACATTTTTCAGCTTTTAACCCAGTAGATTTTTCAAATTCACTGATTGCCACAGATTCATAAATCTTTCCATGGTGCAATGGTGCTGGTTCTGTTTCTTGATCTAAACACAAATTTCTATACTGTGTCAATGTCCTAGCTAAGTTTACCATATTGGTCAGAGCTGTAGCTCTACAAACTCTCCCAAAGTTGGATGAATGTATTCTTGTTTGCAGTTTGACCTCTTGTATTATGTTCAATCTCTTTGATTTGATCATTATTTATCTTTGTTATGCACATGTCTTGCAGCCACTTGTCAGATATCTTAATTTCAGAATAGTCATGATCACTGTCTAATGCATATGGATTTGCAGGTTTGAATATCTGTGACACTGGATAGACATTTACTTTAGTATGATTCAACCATACAGACCTGAAGTGATCACTGTAGCTGGTAACATTCCTATACTGTTGTGGTCTTGGGTCATAGTTAACTGTGAGGTTTTCATTTGCAAATGGAAGGTTTTGAGCTTTAATTGGGCTGCCATAATAGGGCTTACTTTTATGAAATGTCTGAAGCTTCTTAGTGCATGTTTCTTCTGTCAACAATTCTTTAAATATGGAAAATTTATAACATGCATATAGAACTGCACACACATGCTTGCAATGAGCTTGGGGTCCCATACCTGCCGCACATTCACACTGGCCCTCTAACACACAGCCATTTTTGTCTAAGCACACATCAACAATATATGACACACTTTTATTCATCTGTGCTCTGCACTCTGATTTTACATAGAATTTGTCAGTGTCTGATGCCAAACGTAAATATTTCAAAAAAAATTTTGTATAGCAATTTTGAATCACTGTCAACAGTCTTTTGCATTTGAAGAAGGTATGATTCAATAGCTTCTAACCTAAACTCTGTGAAAACTGTGTCGTTGTTGTAACACTCAAGACTTGGCACATTCATGCAGAACTCAGGCTCTAACTCCTCTCTACCAAAGTCATTGTTTCTATCATATGCTTCAAGTCTGAAATGAACAATGATAAAATGTCAATACCGAGATGGAATGCCATTGTAACAGTTAATGCAAATGTCCATTTAGAATCTCAGGTTATTGAATATTGTATGTTACTTACTTTTCTCTATAGTCTAGATGAATCAGATTAACCAATGCATTGCAGGATATATATTCAAAGGTATTAACATTTATATAGTTTTCCAGAAATTAGTTTACGCCTGGAAAAGCCAAGTAGCCCATTAATATGACTGATCAATTTATACATTGTATTGCTAAATTAACTCATTGTGTTGTTCTCATTCGTTTATTAGTCATTCACTATTGACATTTACAAGTCTTATTTCATAAAAGAAAGAAATCACTTTGCAATACACAATGGAGTTATTTTATTTTTTTTATTTAGCACATGTAGTCCTTATAATATATTCCATATGTATTTTCATTATGTCATTGATTTTTTTAAGCTACTTAATAATCAAATATTTTAGGTATCTCATCACGATTTAAGTACTAAACTGTTTTAAGGACTAAAATTTGACCAACAAGTACTGAATAATGTCATATGATATATGTAGAATTTTAATGGACCAGCAACAAATTCATAATCTACTGTTTGCTAAGGCAGTTATTCGCAGACATACATCGATAAATGTGTATTTAATAAAGCAGCATATACTAGGATATGCAATACAATAGATGCGTTGCTTTAATGTTTCATTCATGCTCTTTAAACACAGTTAACAACGGTATGAATAGCCTAGTACATTAGGCCTAGTCTATCACTAGCAACAGACGCAGACCTCATTTAACACTTCAAGCCACACCGAGTCGCCATATGTTTTCCATGATTAATTGTATCTAGACATTTTAAAAACAATTTTGAGCAGTAGATATATGCTTTTACTTTGCAATTTGGATATTAGTGAAGGTTGGATCCACAAATTATACATTACAGAGTATTTCTGCGATCGGTTGTGGCGGTGATAGGCCAGTTACAGTAATAGCCAGCCTAGTGCAACAACTAAAAAACAACGAACCTTTCAATCAACTCATTCTTTCTGCCTGATATCCGTGCTCCCCTGGCTCTTAACTCCCTCTTAAGTTTTGGGAGATCCCATAACCCATAGCAAGCTTTTGTCTCACTCATTATTATTACGTAAAATAAGTATATAATCGTATCTGTTTTTCTGTCTATATACTCTGTGACCGGAACGTGTTGTGCGCCACCTATAAATCAGCGGGGATAACTCTATGTGATTTGCGACAAATGTTTCTTATTCTCTTTGTCTGGCTTTCACATGTGCATACTGTGCATCACTGAATATTGAATTCCAAAAGTATGACAGCACTGTGAGAAAATTTCCTACCTCCTTTGCTTTGTCGTCAGCTTTCTGTACCAGATAATGGCCTTTCAAAACATTCTCTTTAAGAGAAATCCTAACAATACTTTTAAGCCACGCTTTTTGGACCCATGCTCCTTTAAAGGTATATTGCCAATGGCATCTCGAGGAAACATGAAATGATTTAGGTTTAACATTTCAGTTGTAGATGTGATTTTACGTTTCTTCTGTAGTGCTAAATTTAGGAACAAGTTCGCAAACTTTCTCATGTCAGCCATTATTGCATCTCTTAGTTGTCCTTTTCTTCTCTGTTCTTGCCTGAATTTTCACAAAATTTTGCATTCCTAAAAGTTTAATAAAATCATCAGAACGACATAATTCTCCTACTTCCTCTCTCCTAAATTTAGAGAGTACTTGATCCCGAAACTGAGTTGAATCACTACTTTCTAAAAAGAAAAACACTGGGGCTGCTTCTGGTTGTGTAGTTGTAGATTCAGCAGCAATGCATTGTCTTTGCAGAATAGAAGCCATTACATATTGAGCACACAGACAATGAACGTTGAACTTTTCCTTGTCGTCGTTCTCTGATCAGATGATTTTCTATTTTACTTTGTGATGGATTGCTTCCTAATGTTTGCAACTTCTTTTTATTGGCTAGCATTATTCCATCTTTGCGAATTTGGTCAAATGCTTGATTTTGTAATTCTTTTGAAAGTTGCAAGGCTAATTTAACACATTCTTCTGAGGAATGCTTTTTCTTGATGTACTTTACAAGTTTTGATTGCATCACACCACAAAAAAGACAGGGCCTGAAAGGTTTTCCTTTACCCTTGGTAAATAATGTGTCCACATCTGCAAAATATAAGATATTACATTCTTTTAAACATGAGGCCCAAGGGACTTGCATCGAACATCTGGCTAATTCTGTAATTCAGGTTATTAAGTCCAACCAAATATGTAAAGATCCGTTTATGTTTTTTTAAATCGCAGCCTCACCTGTTGGATATTTACTCTTTTGAATCAGTCTCAAAGCTTGTCCAACATTACTAATGATAACAAGGAACCTACGTATTAAATTTGAAATAAAAAAGCAGTAAAGATAACCACCTGTTTGCCTTGGTGTTCATCTTTACTGGGTTTTTTTTTCAAAGGAGTATGTATGATTTGGGTCAAATTTGGCCCCCTATTCAAATTTGATGAAATACCTATATTGAGTAAGGATAGTAACGTAATTAATGAATTGGGGGATTTTGGCATGTTTTCTTTCTCGGCGCATGCGTAGCGGCACTTCAAATATAGGTGTCACACCAGCATTTTTTAAGACAAAAATGACACAAAGCATTACAAAAAGATTATGTAACTTTTAATTATCATACAAATATGCTGCTTAATATTGATGTAATTAAATCACTTATGGAAGTTATCAACTAATGGCTTTTGCTAGCAAAGGCTTAAATTAAACTTTTAGTATATTTACATTTGGTACCTTAGCAACGAATTATATCACATAGCAACGGCATGGCTATAAGATTTATTACTGGTAACAACATTTTCTATCATCCGAACTTGTGAAATGAAAACAAATCATAGCATATGTGACATAATTATATGGACTAACTTTTTTACAAAGGTTTGTAATGCAAACATTTGGAAAGTGACAATTTCCCTAGCAACAGAATGTGTCGCATAGCAACAACAATACCTTATATTGATAACAACATTTTCTTTCCAGTTTCAAGATTTTTCTTCTGCTGTACTTAATGAAAACAAAATATTTCTCATGTTTTCAGTAGCTAAACTTTCTAATAAAGGTATCACAATATAGATATTAGAGTATTGATCAAAGTTGGTGCCTTAGCAAAGTATTCTGACACATGGCAAGAATATGACCTAAACTGTTATTTTTTTTATATTGTTTCAATGTTTTTTATTGTTTCAATGTTTTTTATTGTACGTTATTTAACGAAAACAGGTCATTATCACTTTACATGGACTAACCTTTTCTTACGAAATATGTATAATATAAACATTTTGATACAGATCAACGTTAGTACCCTAGCAACAGAGTCTATCACATAACATACCTGTAATTGTTAACATATTCTTTTCTGTTACAATATTTTTCCACTTGTTACTTGTTGAAAGTGAAACACTTATCACATAATTTCATTGGTAAAACATTTTTGTTATAAAGGTATACTAGTGTACAAAATATAAAAAATTGATTATTAATCAAAGTGTGCAACAAAGTCTATCACATAGCAGGAACATCACCTGAAGCTGTTATCGGTTTCTATTTTGCCTCTTACTTCTGCACTGATGCTTTTGAAAGCAAAGCATATTCGAAGCATATAATCAATGTATAACCTTTGGTTTTGTTCACAGAATTTAACAAACATGAAAATGAACAAGTGATAAGCGACTTCAAATTAAATCTACTTTAAATACATATAGTGTTACAGTTTATTCTTCTGGATACTCCTCATCCGTGTCGGAATCTGTTGTTGGAATGCCAGCTGCATCAGCCAAAGACTGTCGAAATAGTCACTGCCCCAGATGATTTGCCTTGGAAGCGTTCATATCCTAGAA
Source organism: Ylistrum balloti (assembly GCF_031769215.1). Lineage (NCBI taxonomy): Eukaryota > Metazoa > Mollusca > Bivalvia > Pectinida > Pectinidae > Ylistrum > Ylistrum balloti. The sequence continues at coordinate 121,189 of NW_026782848.1, forward strand.
ACCACAATGCACTTGCAATGTGGGCACAGCAACTGACCACTCTTGAGCCTACTTTACAAGTGCAGTACCAACCTTTGATGGGATCATCAGAAAGTGAGTCATACTCAATCCACAAAGAATGTGCTCTGCTGTTACAGTGTCGAGACTGTATTTTTAACTTGATCAGATTAGGGTTTTCTGAGAAGACCAGCAACTCATACAGTCCATCTTCAACACAGTGCTCCTTTGTATAACTTGGAGCCTGTTTAAGTTGATAAACTCCCATGGTGGTGTTTCGTAAGTCATCCATGGAAAGTTTAGGTAAGTCCATCAAGTCTTCTGCTTCCAGCTTTTGATAAACACTACTCTTATTTAGTAAGTTGTTGCTTTCCAAAAATGCCTTCACTGTGTTTGGTTCCTTGGACTTTGCAAGCATTGCCCTGCAATGTGCTTCTGATGTTGCGTCAGTTTTCACAAGTGGTTCTTTAAACCTGTTGATAAGAGCACAGATGATTCTCACAAAGTCACCAATAGAAGGGATCAGGGTATTTGGAACAACTTTGTCAAACAGTTTCCATTGTTTTATCCTGCCATTCACGCTTTCTACCACCCATCTGACTTTTGTGACTAAACATGAAAGGTTCGCCTCTTCGGTGCTGTGCTGCTTGCAGCCTTTCTGAAGATAGAAGGGCATTTTCACATCGAAACATCGGTCTTCTAAAAACCTCACAGCGTCCCTAAACCCCCTGTCTACAATGAATATGTCGTCAGGTTTGAACCACTTGCTAGCTTCCTCATTTGCCTTAAGCATGTTTGGAGGCATCGTTGTTTGAGCCATCAGCCAGGTAAGGTCCGAGCACATCCAGAATGTAGCCATCCGTTCCTACAAGCATCATTGGTTTAACGAGTGGTCTGTTCTTGTGCATAGAATAGGACCTCCTTTGGAATTTGTAGTCTGCACTCTTCTGGATGTAAACATAGGTGCCATCAGCAACAACAATAGCCTCGTTTTCGCCTGGTTGGAACAATGATTTTGCTATGTTTGTAGTGTGGTTTTGAACAAAGTCTCCATGAGATATGTGTTGAAATCCAAGGTTATCTGGTACAAAATCTTCCACTAAGGCATTCCTTGTGCTGTTCACTATACGCTGGATTTGTGAATATGTTAAATGAAATAACACACCAATTAACTTGTTGGACAATCCACTACGTAATTTGAAGAGAAACACAGCTAGACATGTCCGGATTGACCTAGCTGCTGAATTATTAAGTGATGTCAAATGAGTGACAATTTCGTCAAACTGCTGTTTGGTAAATCCTATCAATGTTACATAATCTTCATTGGTTAAAAATGATGGCACATCGAAATTCAAATGTCCAGAATGTGTAGACAGCATCCTTCGAACTCCGGAGAGAAGACCTGTAATATCACTTCTTGAAAACCAGTCATTTGATTTCTTGGTTCCAAGTAATGCCAACGCATTTTCATTCAGATAATTGTTCTCAATATGGCTCTCACAACATCTACTATGGGGGTGTATGAATATACCACATACTATGAAGGCCTGAGTAGATCCTTGTTGTGGGATGTTGGTTAAATGGTTTCTTTGGTTTGCATCTTTATGACATACAATACATGATTTATGAGATTTTGATGTTGCGGGAAGGTTCAAATTAATAGTTTTAGGACTCGACAGTGTCTTTTTCTTTGGCGGCTGAGAAATGTACTCGTCATCATTAGTATTTACAGGTGTCTGGTGAAATATTGGAAGACTCCTATACACTCGTGCCTTACATGTCCCGCATATCATGTCATTGCGACTCACGTCCCTGCCAACACATCGCTACACATATCTTTTAAAGGCCACGCCAGGTGGGATATGCCTTCTGGAATTTGGTTTACACCTTTTGAAGCACAAGCAACATGGGATGTCTTTTGGCATCTGGAAAGAAATATTTGATACGTATATTAGTACTTTATACCAACCATATAAATCACGGTAACGTAGAAAAGTATAAAAAGAATATGTAAACATAAAAGTGACAACTTTTTATGAGGAACTCAAAAGAATGTGTTTTCTATACATTGTATAAGAAATTAAAAGTTGTAAACATAGATATTATATTCATATTTCAATTACATAACATATTTTTGTCATAATTGATCAATAATTACACATTATTTAGTGAATATGTTGTTAAGTTTTTTTACAATGAATTTAAGAAAAAATAATAAAAAGGAACAGGCACCAGCACGACTGTAACTCACACAAATGTCGATAAATGTTTGTGAAATATGGATTGTCAACAAGATTTGAACTCACAGTTTAATTAATATTACAAATGTTTTTTTCTTAATGTGAAATAAAATGTTGCTAAGCACTTTCAAGAACAGACTACATGGTTGCATTTTAAATTAAGTTAAGAATAGGTATTTTTTTATTTGAAATCAAAATAAATAAATAAAAACAAATTTATTTTGTAGCATCAATATGAAACTTGTTCAAGCCTGCGCTCATGGTAAACTTCAGTAAAATGTACCCACGAAATGGGGGAAATCACCGATTTTCGTGTTTTTTGTCAATTTTCAAACAGCTATATTAAAAAATTGGTGATATTTTTTAAATCTTGAAAACAATTCTAGAATCATGGACACGTCCATTATTAAATGTCTTCACTCTTTTGATTTTCTGAGACAGTTTTTCTCAGTAAAATATTGGGGGTATATAGGTACCCAAACCATACATACTCCTTTAGTCGGTAGGTTACTTTCAAATCAATAACTTGTCCTGCATAAATAAGATTCATTAAGTAAATCCTTCTGAGAAGTAGTAATAACAAGGAACTGGTGATACAATACCCAAGCAAGAATAATAACAGAATCTGTGTATCTTATTTTCATTACATCTTACCTGATTGACTTTCTGCTTCTCTACGGGAAGTAAAACTGCATGAATGTTTATTACCACTGTCTTGTTTTTTGTTGATATTCTGAACAGGTCGATTGTCTTGGTGTGATTCATCTTGGACAGACCGGTGATCTTGGTGGGATTCATCTTGGACAGACCGGTGATCTTACTGTGATTAATCTTGGACAGACCGGTGATCTTACTGCAATTAATCTTGGACAGACCGGTGATCTTGCTGTGATTCCCACTGTTTTGTGTGCTCCAATAGGAATATTAAGATCTTGAAACACTTTAAGGAAGCTGGACATTGTTCTAGTAGCGAAAGTGGATGCTGGCTCAATAACGAGGAAATCACCCAGAAGGTTCAGGATGTGCTGAATGTTATAATTGCAGGGCGTCAAGCGTAAAAAGGGTCCAAAAAATAGGAAAATAGGAATTTTAGATGTCCAAAAATAGGAAAAAAATAGGATTTTTTTGGAAAAAATATATATAAAGTAGGAATTTTTCTTCTTGATGGCCTCCCAACACCCCTTCAGCCATCCCGTTCCACCATCCCGTTCCACCACTTTATTAACGAAATAAAATTAGTAATGGAGATATATGTAAACTTTGAAAGCACTTATTTTGTATTAACAACTTCAAAAAAAATGTAATTAGTAAGGTAAAAAAGTTTGATGGAAATTATTTAAGAATACCAAAATGTTAATGTTCTGCTTTCAAAGGGGAACATATTATTTCGGTATTCTGAAATAATTTAAACAATTTGATACCAGACATGATTGATATGGTGAATTCAATTGTATACATGTATTTATAAAGTATGTGAACAATTAAATCAATAACTAATCCATGGTCATCTATACTGATAAAAGTAATGCAGAAAAGGATACAAAAATAACTAATAATTAGATTAAAACTTACAATTGTCTGTAAAACCTACAATGTCATCAATAAATATCTTTACATACTTCAAACTGAAATCAGAAATTGTTTGAGAAATACCTCTGTTTATGCTTGGGGCTTTAATAGCAAAAAAACTTGTTTTAAAACCAAAATATAATTTTAACAATAAGAAAATATTTTTACTCTTTCAAAGGTTCATATATTTATTGTTATTTCAAAAGCATTGCAAAAAGGGATTCTCAGGAAAAAACTAATTTGTTGCATGAATTAAGATCAATCATTTGAGATTCAAATTTTGAAGATTGGAACTTCATTTTTTAGTTATAATGAATTGGAACATAAACCTAGTGAAAATACATTTATATAAATTGATGACAGTCTATAACAGAGTCCAAAGTTTACATATATCTTCGTAAGTCTTGATGGTAAAAGCACAGTAGAAAGCAAGATAATATACATAAAGCAACATAATATACATAAACTAAGCAAGATAGACCAAGACACAACTTCAGAAAAGACAAGCACTAGTGTTACCTACACTACAAAGCAAACATTATTCTTATAATAGTTACATTCCAGCAGAATCCTTTAAGAGACCTTATGACTTTTTTTGCTTTTTTACAACCTTCATTTTTTTCATCATTTCCACTCCTTTTATTAGTTGAACTTGAGGGGACGGCTTTATCTAACAGCTTTCTAGTTTTGCTTTCTAATTTTTTCCTTTGCTCTCTCATTTTATCAAGGTTTTTCATGGCTTTCTCTCTGTTAGATTTTGCTGTTTCAAGCATCATTGAAGCCACCTGCACAGTCTGTTTATTGACAGATGACTCAGTCACAGCATTTTGCAGTTTATCAGTTGCTTCAGATAACAGCTCATCTGCTGCAGCTAATGTTTGCCTTGCTGCCTTTTCTTTCTTTTCAAGTTCCTCTTCATCTTTATTAAGGCACTTTTTTGATTCCAATAACTTCTCTTTCCTTCCTTTCCTCTGCTTCTCTTTTTAGTCTTGCTTCTTCTTTCTTCTTTTCAAACTCTATCTTCTCTTTCTCTAACCTTTCCAAGTACTTTGCATGTGCAGATTCAACAGACATTTTTAAATCTTTAGTAACAAGAATATTTTCTGGCCTTTGGTTTTCAGGATAAAAAAAATTAACTGCATCTTTCACATTCCTCAAACCTACAATTGTTGTCTCTCCCAAAGAAGCCCGTTCTTTTGTCACTATACCAGCATTTATTGACAAACTTCTTTCTGATTCACTGTTTGTCTGTGCCAAAACAAGTCCACATTTTACAACTAACGGCAGGACACTATATTTTGGGGTTCCATTATCAGATTTAAGCTGAAACACTTTGTTCCAAAACTGATCTACTTATTGGGTAATATCCAATGCTGACAGGTCATCATCAATCTGATAGATCTTCCATTTGTCAAAAACTTCAAGATTTGGCTGAAACTTTCGAGTAATATTTTGGATAGATGCCTCTGTAGATTTCTTTCCTCTTTTTATAGGATTCAGACTTCCAAGATCCTGAAGAATACTGTTACTCAGAGGCAATTTAGTTTGCAGATCTGTCATTGCTGCTACAGAGAATGCTCGAATGCCAAGGACCATCAACTTTTGTTTTTTTGGCTTCAGCTTTGAAAGTTCTTTTCTCACTTTGTCACCAACTACAAGCTCATTATCAGCTGCAGTTTTACATCCTGACATTGCACAGCTTCTAAATTACTTCCATATTTTCCTTCTAGGGCACTGGGTTTTAAAAATCTTCTCATGAGTTTCAAAAGTGTGTTACACATGCTGTCAATAAACAGTGTGAATTGTTGGACCACTTTTCTGGAAGACAGTAAGGAATTCTTCAAATACAGGTATAATATTTTTCAGAAATTCAAGTAGAACTTTAGTACTGGCTTTCTCAGAACCTGTAAGCAAAGCTGCAGCTCTCTTATAATTAACACTTTTGGGAGATTTCATCCTTTGCTAAATCTTCAATAAACTTGAAAATAACATCCCATTGCTCAAGAATACGGTTAATAGCTGGACCAATACTCAGCCATCGAACCTCAGTGTGTTGTTGAAAATTCTGAATATCGGCATTCATTTAGCTGTGTGAAGTTAGCTCAACATACGACATTCGACATTAGACATTCAGAATTTGAATGTTGTGCCAGCTCGACATTAGACATTAGACATTCAGAATTTGAATGTTGTGCCAGCTAGACATTAGACATTCAACATTCAGAATTTGAATGTTTTGCCAGCTCGACATTAGACATTAGACATTCAGAATTTGAATGTTGTGCCAGCTCGACATTAGACATTAGACATTCAGAATTTGAATGTTGTGCCAACAGGACATTAGACATTAGACATTCAGAATTTGAATGTTGTGCCAACAGGACATTAGACATTAGACATTCAGAATTTGAATGTTGTGCCAACAGGACATTAGACATTAGACATTCAGAATTTGAATGTTGTGCCAGCTCGACATTAGACATTAGACATTCAGAATTTGAATATTGTGCCAGCTCGACATTAGACATTCAACATTCAGAATTTGAATGTTGTGCCAGCTCGACATTAGACATTAGACATTCAGAATTTGAATGCTGTGCCAGCTCGACATTAGACATTTGACATTCAGAATTTGAATGTTGTGCCAGCTCGACATTAGACATTCAACATTCAGAATTTGAATGTTGTGCCAGCTCAAGATACTTCAATCAACATGTTTTGTTATTTTTTCCTGCTCTTAAATATCAATATGTGACTTCTCAGTCAACTATGATCCTTCGTTTTCCTTAGTATGGTATATGAATATAATGCAAATAATTTTGTTCGTTTGTTTGTTTGTTTTTGTTTTTGTTTTTGCTTTTTTTTTTTTGTTTGTTTGTTTGTTTGTTTTTTTTGTATTTTTGATCTTATTCGATTAAAGATTTGAAACGTGAAATTCACTCTTGAAACTCTTATGACGACTTAATCATGACAATGTATGTATATTTCGAAGAAATATATGAAAACGTATTATTGAACACATGTTGTATACTTTGCTCAAAGTCATTAATGTCTTTGTTATTCTGTTAATTGGTAATGTATCATTTGGTGTATTTTGGGCGAGATGAAACATCATGAAAATGCGAATGTTGATTTTGTTGCAGTGCTTTATTATGTAAATCTTCCGGATGTTAACAATAACCTCGTGATATGTTTGCTTTTTAAGAATGAACGTTATGTAAAAACACTTAGATTTAGCAATACCTGTTATATAATAATTTGCAGAAAATTCCTAAGAAGTAGAATTCTTATCTTGTGGGACCCACAAAATATATAAACCGAACTTGTCCTATTATGAAAGCATCGATGCAAACACAACGCGGAGTAATCTGCATATCCGAATAATAAAATATTTCAGGTAAAACACAGGAGCTTGACACGTATAACCACTTTTACTACATATCAATTCAATTTCTTCGATTTTGCGGCATCAGCGCAGTATTGTTCGTCTATACAGGAGATCTTAAAAAGGAAGCACATAAACGCATCGTTTTTCAGCATTTTTTAAGTGTCATGTCCTGTATCTAACAAAATCTTGGTTCAGATTGATTTTACATGTAAAACCAGGGTTTCTTACAAAGGGGTTAAGGAAACACATCCGACCAAGTAGCCAAGACTGATCAAACTGCTTCAGCAATTGCCAGAGCTATTGGGCCCAGGGGTAAACAAAATGTTAATTCTATTTTGTAACATATGATTCATATTTGAATGACCGAGCATCTACAGTCTTTAGCACTTTAACATTTTCTCAGGTAAACAACTGACTTTTCGATTGACTATTCATAAATGTGCAGCAGTTTCTATACTGTCGCCTCCAAGCTGATCCTTACTTATCATTTTGTTACATATCACAATCAGTGTAACGTTATCAAAAATGGACCTTTACGATATCAAAAAGATGGGCAGCCAGTAGCCCAGAGGTTAGAACCATAGTTGTAAATGGTATTTGAACGACCTACATAAAGTAAAGTCATATTGTGGTAAACTGGTTTTGGGTCACCTAATTATTTATGATGTCTTTGTCCTAATTTCCTCTTACGAAAAGTACATGGGATGGAAACCACGTGTCAACATCCCGCGGTATTGCCTTGAGTGTTCCAATCAAACCATCGTACCACATTGGCCCGTGGATAGTTGCAACGATAGCAGTGTAATGATCTCCCTTGTGCAAAGTCAGTCCAGCCAGACGATACAGATGCTTCTGTACAACGACTTCCGTCTTATTAAGTATTTGTTGGAGGCTTAATCGGTCGTAAAGACAGTGTTCATACACACGGACCACAAATATCGGGGGGAATGAAAGCACTTTCCGTTTCACATGGCGACGTCCAGAACACATTCGTTCATTTCTGTAATTAAAATAGAATAGTTTACAAATTTATGACCAACCGTTATATCTGCAAGGGAAATTTGCAGTCCGTTATAAATTTTCATTCCATTAACGGACGTTTTATTTATTTATTTATTTATTATTTTTTTTTTTTCATTTTTTGGTCTGATAAGAAATAAATTTTCCAGTTGTCATTTTCTGAAAAAAATCAGTATTAATTCCACAAATAAAACAATTATTAAAATGTTACCTACCCAAACGCCGTTTCATCAAGGTTTGGATGATCATCTGCGCATGCGCTATTTTGGTCTAGCCATCTGTTCACAAGGTCTTGGATATCAGGGAATGGTTCGGCAATACTTAAAAGACGACAAATAATAAGGCATTGAACACATGGTATTATTTACATTTCTGTCCTTAATGTTCCGATATGTGACAATAGGTCCATCGGCATTAACGGTCATTTGACAAAAAAAACTCCATTAAGAATGTTGGGAGCTTACATAATATCAAATGGAAAGAGAAAAATAAAAGAAATATCAGCTAACCTCCCCATCTGACACCTTTGCTGAGCAGCCCAAGGGATAAAATAAAAAATTCTGAACTGAAGAAATGTTGGACTACTGAGACAAAAGCTGGTTGAAAAAATCAACTTTGACATGATGGACAAGTAGCTTTCTGAAACAAAGTTTAACCTAACTTTCCATTTATGGGCCCCAACCCTCATTCCATAAATTACTAATTTGGGAAATGATTATCATTCCTAACTCTTGAAGCTGGTCAAAACTGACTGAAGTCCATATAGGTATGAAGGAGAAAACTTTTGGGAAAAAAATAGCTAACTTCTCCTTTGAGGCCCCTTCCCTCATTTCCCAGGGGTCAAATCAAAATTTTAATGAACCTCACCCAATCATACATCAAACTAAATAAATCCATTCCGGTTTGAATTTAAATGGTACTAATTGGTACCAAATGCTGACAACACAGAAACAAAATCAGGAAAATTTTACTATATATAAATTTCGACCAATCAGAGACAAGCAAAGTGGCGGCCATTTTCTATAAATCTCAATATGGGACGACAAAATGATCGGTATCCCATGTGCCCATAAACAAATTTCGTCAAAATCGTAATATACTTTACAATACAATGTACGCCTATGATTTGTTGAAATTTAGATATTGGATATTGTTGGGTTTTCAAGAAAATTGGTAAGTAGGGGTTTAGAAGGATGTCGCACATCATGGTACAAGTTTGGAAAATGGAAAGTGCGGTGGGTAATGGGGGTGGGGGTGGAGAGGAGGGTCACGATGACTTTTGCTATTGCTCGCAATTGCAATTCTATTTATTATTATTATTGTATAACATTTAATGCAACGTTTAATCAAAAATGAAATACACTGATGAATAAGATAAAAATATCATTGACAATGACTGATTATAATCTATATAGAAAATCATCGATCCTATGCCTTAAGTACTTACCTCACAACGACTCCTCTATGTTCCTGAGATTCATGTCTAGGTTCTTCACAGAAGGGATTATCGCATGTTGATACAGTGTAAGATGACCATTGTCTATCCAAGAATGCCACTATGTAATCGTATTCGTCGCCATAAAGATTCATCGACGATCTCAGTGGTTTTCCCGTGAAGTCCGTCCAGATTACTTTTGCGGAAGAGAACTGTTCCTCCGACATGAGTTTGAAGACTGTAAGTAAGGTTTGGGAAACAGGACTTTCGTCGTTGTCGATGAAAGTTTTGAAGGTTTCATCAGATACGTATCTGATATGCAGTATTGTCAACACGTTGTCAATTGTGCAAGTGTTAGCAAGTACCGTCCTTCCTATTTTCCCGCCCCATTTCATTACGATAGGGATTTCGGTTGGTCCTGTATTTTTCGAAACGGTCTTAAGTTTTGATGCAGTGTGGTGCACATTTTTCTTCCTTTTTGGTTTCCATATTTCCTCCACCGTAACCATATCGCAGTCTGTATTTTGTTTTGCCCGTTTGGTCTTCTTCTTTCTTTTGCGGCATCCGGGGTACAACTGTTCCTTTAGTCTTGATTCGATGGCTTGCCGAAGGTTTGTAGCGAAAATGTAGGGACGGGCATATTTCGGTATTTTCAAATCTGACTTTACAAACTTGAACCAGTTTTCCACTGGAGAATTTGTATCTCGAGAAATGATGTGCCCTCTGCTGTCATTTTCAGTGTTGACTAAACAAGTGTTTAGCATAACCCCACTCCACAAAGGGACAATAGGCATGAATTTGTCCAGAAGGCATTCTACTGCCTCTGGACAAAACAGCGAGTTGTCGTCTACCTCCTCATTCTCTGCTACCTTCTCTATATCTGTTGAAATATTTTGAAAGATTTCTGTAAAAGGTGACGAAGCTTTAATTGTTAAATTTTCCATGATTTTCTCTGTGTTTATTTCTGCTTCAAAATCATTTGAATCTTGATCTTCATGAACTTCCGTACTATGGAACTGGTTGTTCAATTTCTTGATGGCTGTGGTGACATTTGCTGACATCTTAGAATTAAGAAGAACAGTGCATGTAAGGCTAAATACTTCTTTCGTTTCCTGCAGTGTAGTTGTATTCTGAAGAGCGGCAAAGCAGTCTAATGCAAATCTCCGCAAATCACTTCTTGTCTTCAGTTTATACTTACTTAGATGTCTGCTGAAATCCTTGATCAAATGAGCTGCACAAATATGATGTACAGTGAAGTCCAAGGGAACATTTTTTGTTTTAAGAATACTAAAACACGTCTGGAGATACGTTTTCACATTTGAATTATTGAATGTGTGAAGACATGATTGGATCAAGGCCATGCTATAATCCGTTTCAACTTTCTTGAGTTTCAGCTCCTTCCCCGCTGAACGCTTTATTAAAGACAAAAACAGTTCGATACGTGGAATGGTATGTTGTGTTGAAATCATGTCTGCCAGTGAAACTGGGGGAAGTTCCGAGTTTGGTTTCACGACAAGAGAGTAAAGGAATGGGCGTTTTTGTCCAGCAATGTTTGAAATAACTGACCCAGTTGAATCTAAATAAACGAACAGTTCGTCTTCGTCAGAAAGTTTCTTGAGAAGTTGCAATTGTCTGTTGGAGTACATGATAACATAGAATGGATCGTATCCAATATCTCGGATGTAAGGATCTTCAGTTTTTTCAAAGCCTTCTTTCAGAACTTGTAGCTCAGCAACAATGTTAGAATGGAGTTGTTCTTTTTTTATAATTTCTGAAACAATTTTTCTAAGAACGGCTTGATTTGGAACGCTAGTATAATTTCCAGCACTCAACTGCGATGTATCAGCGGTTAGAACATTCTCGTAGTATACTTTGGATGCAGAGGATTGCTTAATTTCCTGCCCAATCTTTTCTCTCCGCTCTCCAATGATATTTCTTCTGTTGATTTCTTCCTCTGCATGATTAATGATCCCACTTACGCTACAGTTGATGATTATGTTTGACTCCATAGTTGGCTCGTTCTCAATATCGAAGACAAACTTTCCTTGGCATGCAGGACCTTTGCAGAATGCTGTAGCTAGGAAGAATTTGCCACATTTTTTTCTACTTATTTTCGGTTTAACATGATGAGTTTTGAAGCGTAATACACAGCCGTGATGCATTTTGTTGGTTTCCGCTTGAAAAACGTCTGTCCAGTTTCCACTCATTCTTCTCAAAACTCGATGATTTGAATATTTTTTATTGACGGGTTCGATTGTTTTCCATGTATCTTTTGCAATCTGAATTGTAAAATGGTTTTGGGCATTATTCATATCCAGGTAGGTCTCTTTGGTTTTCAAAATCTCATCTGAACTTCCTTCCAGGCTATTTGTTGCATTGTTGTTGCAAACTGAAAAATTGTTAAACACATTTTCTCTCAATGCTCTCTTCTCTCGATCTTGTCTTTCATGCTTTCTTTTCATTTTTTCCTTTTTTGTCGAGTCACTGTCTGATGAATTTCCATTTCGGTTTGCAATTTCCTGCTTCTCAAGCTTATTTTTCTTTTTCTTTTTCTTCTTTTGGGTGTTTGAGCCGACGTGCAATAAGTCTGTCTCTAAGTCTGATAAATTTCTAATTGGATCTGCACTCTCATTCTTCTCAAGCTTCCTTTTCTTTTTCTTCTTTTGGGTTTTGGAGCCAACGTGCAATAAGTCTGTCTCTAAGTCTGATAAATTTCTAATTGGATCTGCACTCTCATTCTTCTCAAGCTTCCTTTTCTTTTTCTTCTTTTGGGTTTTGGAGCCAACGTGCAATAAGTCTGTCTCTAAGTCTGATAAATTTCTAATTGGATCTGCACTCTCATTCTTCTCAAGCTTCCTTTTCTTTTTCTTCTTTTGGGTTTTGGAGCCAACGTGCAATAAGTCTGTCTCTAAGTCTGATAAATTTCTAATTGGATCTGCTCTCTCATTCTTCTCAAGCTTTCTTTTCTTTTTCTTCTTTTGGGTTTTGGAGCCAACGTGCAATAAGTCTGTCTCTAAGTCTGATAAATTTCTAATTGGATCTGCACTCTCATTCTTCTCAAGCTTCCTTTTCTTTTTCTTCTTTTGGGTTTTGGAGCCAACGTGCAATAAGTCTGTCTCTAAGTCTGATAAATTTCTAATTGGATCTGCACTCTCATTCTTCTCAAGCTTCCTTTTCTTTTTCTTCTTTTGGGTTTTGGAGCCAACGTGCAATAAGTCTGTCTCTAAGTCTGATAAATTTCTAATTGGATCTGCACTCTCATTCTTCTCAAGCTTCCTTTTCTTTTTCTTCTTTTGGGTTTTGGAGCCAACGTGCAATAAGTCTGTCTCTAAGTCTGATAAATTTCTAATTGGATCTGCACTCTCATTCTTCTCAAGCTTCCTTTTCTTTTTCTTCTTTTGGGTTTTGGAGCCAACGTGCAATAAGTCTGTCTCTAAGTCTGATAAATTTCTAATTGAATCTGCACTCTCATTCTTCTCAAGCTTCCTTTTCTTTTTCTTCTTTTGGGTTTTGGAGCCAACGTGCAATAAGTCTGTCTCTAAGTCTGATAAATTTCTAATTGGATCTGCACTCTCATTCTTCTCAAGCTTCCTTTTCTTTTTCTTCTTTTGGGTTTTTGGACCACCGTGCCTGTCTGTCTTCCCATCATTGTCCTGCTCATTATTTATACGCTCTGAATCGTCAATCGTTGTTTCTAAGGACTTGATTGAATCATGTTGCGGTTCAAGATTTCTTATATTTTTCTTCCTCTTGTGTTTTGTTGGATCACTGATATTTGTCTTTCCATCATCCATCTCTTGTCGCTCATATTTCATTTTGTTCAAATCATCAAGTATGGTATCATACAATTTGACCGAACCATCTTCCCGCTCATGCTTTTTTTTCTTTTATTATAAGAGATGTTATCCAAAGAGCCTGAGGTATTTGAGATGCCGAACGCAAATCTTTTCGATATTATATTGACGACATCAAAAGTTTAAGTAGAGCCTTGTGAATTCTATCAAAGTATGTCTGTAGTGACAGGACGGTAGTAAATGGAACCGAAGGGTTTGTGCATGCTTTTAAGACAGCATGCGTATCAAAATGGACTGTAGGATCTGCGTTCAGTATTTCAAAATTAAAAATTGAGTTGTCGCATGCTTTTAACACGGGTGATATATATGCGCGATATAGGCATCTTTTGCAGGACCTCAATATAAGAAATGCTTTAAGATTGTACTTACCTGTAAGTCCCGCTTGACGACAACGTGTAGGTTTTTGGCGTCGGCAAAGTTTGATGACGTAATGCACATTTTTTTTACGGAAACTCCCCTTGTCAGTTACTCAGTCTCTTTAATAACTTCATTTGCAGCACATTTTGAAATTTAGGACTACCTATCATTTTTGTGAAGTAGCTAAGAAACTATTGCATTTTTACACTCAAGTTACCTAGCTGAAATCTTGAATTTTCCTAATACCCTGTAGATAGAAAATTACATCCTCATTCATAACGACATGACGTTGCTCTTTTAAATAGTGAGCTATTTGAACTATTAATAGTATTTTCACTTTTTTTTTCAAATTACATTAATGAACTTATATATATGTCAGTAATACACAAAGAAGTAGAAATACAAATCAAATATGCAACCGCATGAGAGGAAACTTTACAGAGACAAAAGAATCATTGAGGGCAATCTTTGAGAAGAAAGTTTATCTAAACATTTAACAACGTAATGTAACAGTAGCAATGATTGGAAATAAATCCACAACACTGTTGGGTTCGTTCTTATCATTTTATTACATCAGTTACAAAAACCCTGCAAATAAAAACATCACAGAATCACACACTCGCTCCAATCTCACTGTTGTCAATATTCGCCTATGTCATCAAGGGACATAACTCTTACATAAATATATTCACTAATGCTAAATGGAACATTAGTTTATAATTACATTCAGTTGAATCGGAGAGATTGGATCAATTTGACTTCCGGCAATATTGAAATAATAAGTGTGTTTTATCAGCGATATTTTATAATGTGATATAAATTATCTTAAGTTCGTTTCTATTTTTATGTGATTATGAAACGAGTCCAGAATTTGTTTATTTTAACTCGTAAAAGACTCGATAAAATTAAGATGTAAAGGATTAATCACTCTTCGGCCCTCGACAGCTGTGCTTTCAATGGTTTATCCAACACCAACGAGTGATTTATCTTACTTAAAAACTTTACCCTGACTATTACTTACCCTTAGTGAGCCCCTGACAGTGGGTTGGATATTATTTGAAAGGAGCAGTTGAATCTTATTTGAATAGGACTATAGACTTCACCTGTAAAATGCATTCACTCACATACATGTCATGGTCTAGTGAGCATTCATACACACACATTGGTAGATTTAGAGATGTTCCGAATGGCATATTAAAATTACCATTGCATTTGATGAAAGGCTTGGTAGTAGTTGTACATAACATTACCTTGATGAGTTCTGAAGATGATTTATTTGTCACACAAAATACCTTGAAGAATTCAGATACTTATTTTTTAAGGGATGTACTTGATATGGAGAAAGAAGATATGCCATTTTTTTCTCTCTGCACATTAGAGGCTGTTCACCAGCTTGGCATTGTTTAAATATCCAACTGTTGGATAAGCAGTGGTAATGCATTCAATGGATAAAGCCATTGGATATATGAATAGACAACTACTTATCCAATGGTCATGCTACTTACAACCTAGTATTACATGGTAAAACATGCTAGCGGACACTTTTAATTTTTGTCAAGAAGAGAAAATGTACAACTATGTAGTTGAAATATTTCAGTTTCGACAATATTTTGCCACATTGCTGTTCGATTGTAAAATACGCTTTATATTATCATTCTAAAATAGTGCTGATGTAACGGAAAACCTTATAGGATAATTTTCATGGTGTACTCGCTGGTATCCATAAAATATGTCACATTCGCTATTATGACGTCACCATTATTGTGACGCTGCGCCTCAGATAATTTTATAATGGGTAAAAACAAAAATTCATGGTTGAATCATTGCCGGTACATGTATATTAATACAAACAAACGTATTATCCAATTGATATACATAGATACCTTATTTTTCAATATCTTGTTACATACTATGTGTAGTAATGTTGCAGTCATGGTTGAATGCTCTCCTCACAAATTCAAACTTCCAGAAAAAAAAGCAAATGTAACCTCAAAATAGAAAGTTTGGAACTTCAGGAACAAAGGAACTCAGTGACCACTACCCAGTGTGTTGTGTCCGCAAACACACATTTGGGACTAAATTTAGACATACTAACGTAAAGTATAGATCTTTCAAGAACTTTGATAATGACGCATTTTTGAAGGATGTTGAAACAAATACCATTATCTTGTATCGAAGCATTTGCTGACGTGGATGATGCTCTGGGTGCATGGACAAAACTTTTCATGGAAATAGTGGATGAACATGCACCTAAGGTTGGAAGGCGAGTGAAATGGGCTAAACAACCTGACTGGCTAGATGATACCATTTTAGATAATATTCGTAACAGAGACAGTCTAAAACGAAATGGTGATTTCAAAAGTTACAAAATACAGAGGAATAAAGTCACCAAACTTATCAGAGATGCTAAAGCCACATATCATAACCATGTAGTGGAAAATAACCTAAATAATCCAAAGAAACTATGGAAATATATTCGGGTAATTCCAAAAAGGTCATCCTCTACACCTCTGACATTTACTGTTGATGATGAGACAATCCTTGATAAGCAGAAAAACGCTAATCTTTTCAATGATTTCTTTTCAGATGCTGCTGTAAAAATTACTACATGTGTACATCATGAAATGATCACATATCAAACTTTGATTGCTTATCTAGGTTTCTAGAAACAAAGCTGTTTCAAAACAGTGTTTTAGTATACCTAACGTTACAGTGGATTTTACCCAGAAATACATGTGTTCTCTAGATGAGCATAAAGCTATAAGCTGGGACGACATCAGCTCAAAACTTTTGAAATTAGCTGCGACTAAGGTTGCACCATCGCTCACTTACATAATGAATATTAGAATTCAAAGTGGTAAATTTCCTACTGATTGAAAGCTCGCAAAAGTCATACCTTTATATAAAAATGGTAAGGCTTCAGAGTTGTCCAATTATAGGCCTATTTATGTCCTATCTGTACTTTCCAAAATATTGGAAAGGCATGTTCATAGATCTTTTTATGAATATCTCAATAGCCATGATCTACTTCTCTCCTCACAGTTAGGTTTCCGTAGAAACCATTCATGTGAAACTGCCCTATTGAACATTGTTAATTCTTGGGCAGAGGATATAGATCATGGTAATATAAATGGAGTTGTCTTTCTTGATTTCAGGAAAGCTTTCGACCTTGTTAACCATACGGTATTGGTTGAAAAGCTAAAACTCTACAATTGTGATATACCACTGCTGTGTCTTGGTTCATTTCTTATTTAAGTGATAGATGCCAGAAAGTGTGTATAAAAGGTAGTCTATCACAGGCTAGGAAAAAAACTCATGAGGTACCACAGGGTTCAATATTAGGCCCTCTGATGTTTCTGGTATTCATCAATGACTTACCATTAATAACTGCGTCCAGAACAGATATACGTATGTCGATGATTCGACATTGTCTGCTTCTGGTAGAACAGTGAATACCGTCAGAACAAAACTAGAGGTGATTTAAGAAATGTCGAAAGTTGGTGTACTGAAAACAAAATGATTGTGAATGTTGACAAAACAAAATGTATTATTTTAACATTAAATCAGAAGCGTTATAAATTCAACATTGATAAACTGAACTTAAATTTTAACGGTGAAGAAATAGGACAGGTAGAAACAGAGAAGCAGTGATAACTAAGGTTAACAACGGTTTAGGGCTACTTAGATGCATCAAGGAGTACCTATCAGTAAGTGGCAGATTGAAATATTTTTATTCATGTGTATTTCCACATTTTGTATATTGATGTAAGGTATGGAGAGGCTGTACTATAAGCATAATACTTGTGATTTCTGTGATAAGTTGGTTTATAATAATGTATGTGTTCATTCATAATATTATCACCATTCATATTCCTACATTCTAAGTATAGTTTATGTTTATTTAACATTAGTTTTATTAATTTTAGACACAAATATGTAACTAACTCTTCTTACTAAACAAGAGGACCCCGTGGGAGATTAGCCGTTGGCTGAACAGGTTGTACATCCTCTGTAAATAAAGTTTATAATTATTATTATTATACGGGAAATAATGATTCCCAGTTATTTTTTTAACAAAAAAAGTTTTTGTATCCAAACTTGCTAGAGACAAGGCTAAATTCATGTTAAAGATCCACAAATGGAATATGAAAAACTTTCGTCACATAAGAAATTTACAAAATAATTGATTTAAAACTAAAATGCATACTCTAAAAACGCAATAAATGTTGAATGTACAGCAGGCACAACATTCAAATTCTGAATGTTGAATGTCTAATGTCGAGCTGGCACAACATTCAAATTCTGAATGTCTAATGTCGAGCTGGCACAACATTCAAATTCTGAATGTTGAATGTCTAATGTCGAGCTGGCACAACATTCAAATTCTGAATGTTGAATGTCTAATGTCTAGCTGGCACAACATTCAAATTCTGAATGTTGAATGTCTAATGTCGAGCTGGCACAACATTCAAATTCTGAATGTTGAATGTCTAATGTCGAGCTGGCACAACATTCAAATTCTGAATGTCTAATGTCTAATGTCGAGCTGGCACAACATTCAAATTCTGAATGTCTAATGTCTAATGTCGAGCTGGCACAACATTCAAATTCTGAATGTCTAATGTCCTGTTGGCACAACATTCAAATTCTGAATGTCTAATGTCTAATGTCCTGTTGGCACAACATTCAAATTCTGAATGGCTAATGTCTAATGTCGAGCTGGCACAACATTCAAATTCTGAATGTCTAATGTCGAGCTGGCACAACATTCAAATTCTGAATGTCTAATGTCTAATGTCCTGTTGGCACAACATTCAAATTCTGAATGTCTAATGTCTAATGTCCTGTTGGCACAACATTCAAATTCTGAATGTCTAATGTCTAATGTCCTGTTGGCACAACATTCAAATTCTGAATGTCTAATGTCTAATGTCGAGCTGGCACAACATTCAAATTCTGAATGTCTAATGTCTAATGTCCTGTTGGCACAACATTCAAATTCTGAATGTCTAATGTCTAATGTCGAGCTGGCACAACATTCAACTTCTGAATGTCTAATGTCTAATGTCGAGCTGGCACAACATTCAAATTCTGAATGTTGAATGTCTAATGTCTAGCTGGCACAACATTCAAATTCTGAATGTTGAATGTCTAATGTCGAGCTGGCACAACATTCAAATTCTGAATGTTGAATGTCTAATGTCGAGCTGGCACAATATTCAAATTCTGAATGTCTAATGTCTAATGTCGAGCTGGCACAACATTCAAATTCTGAATGTCTAATGTCCTGTTGGCACAACATTCAAATTCTGAATGTCTAATGTCTAATGTCCTGTTGGCACAACATTCAAATTCTGAATGGCTAATGTCTAATGTCGAGCTGGCACAACATTCAAATTCTGAATGTCTAATGTCGAGCTGGCACAACATTCAAATTCTGAATGTCTAATGTCTAATGTCCTGTTGGCACAACATTCAAATTCTGAATGTCTAATGTCTAATGTCCTGTTGGCACAACATTCAAATTCTGAATGTCTAATGTCTAATGTCCTGTTGGCACAACATTCAAATTCTGAATGTCTAATGTCTAATGTCGAGCTGGCACAACATTCAAATTCTGAATGTCTAATGTCTAATGTCCTGTTGGCACAACATTCAAATTCTGAATGGCTAATGTCTAATGTCGAGCTGGCACAACATTCAACTTCTGAATGTCTAATGTCTAATGTCGAGCTGGCACAACATTCAAATTCTGAATGTTGAATGTCTAATGTCTAGCTGGCACAACATTCAAATTCTGAATGTTGAATGTCTAATGTCGAGCTGGCACAACATTCAAATTCTGAATGTTGAATGTCTAATGTCGAGCTGGCACAATATTCAAATTCTGAATGTCTAATGTCTAATGTCGAGCTGGCACAATATTCAAATTCTGAATGTCTAATGTCTAATGTCGAGCTGGCACAACATTCAAATTCTGAATGTTGAATGTCTAATGTCGAGCTGGCACAACATTCAAATTCTGAATGTCTAATGTCTAATGTCGAGCTGGCAAAACATTCAAATTCTGAATGTTGAATGTCTAATGTCGAGCTGGCACAACATTCAAATTCTGAATGTCTAATGTCGAATGTCGTATGTTGAGCTAACTTCACACAGCTCATTCATTTCCATTTGCAGCTTCATGAAATCTTCTCTCCTTGCTGCACTGTATTTGAATAAGGCATGCAAATCCAAACACAACTGATCGATGTCTTTTCCAAACTTCTCTAACCCCTTACCAAAAGCATTATGAACTAAATGGAGTGCACAACTTCCAAGATCAACAAAGCCAAGAAAATCTGTATGTTCCTCTTTTATCAGATTCTCCAACTTTCTAAAAATAGTTTTGTTAACATTTGGTCCATCACGTACAGGAGTGATCAAATTATTTAATGGTAGGCCATCTTCTGACATTTTCTCATGCATTTTTGATGCAACTTTATCCCCCTCTGCATGTCCAAAAAATAGAGAGTTGTAGAATGTAACCCAAACTTTGTTGTGTGTTGGTGACCAGTATCGTAGTGTAAGATCCATTTGTTTCTTCACTTGGGCAGTTGTTGTTTCATCAAAATGGATACAAAATGGAAGCCCTGAATTGACCACATCCTGTACAATGGTGTTCCTAAGAACAGGAGCCATTCCCTCTCCAATCATATAGGATGAGCTTGTCCTACTGAGTGAAAAAATTGCAGCTATTTTGCTATCAGGAAACATGTGTGCAAATGTTGATCCAATGTTATCAATAGACCGAAAGCTAAAATTACTACAAGCAACTTTACCTAACCAGGAAATCTGAGCTACTAGTGCAGAATCACTGTAGTTTATAACTTCCAAGTTTGGATGAACAACTGAAAGTACCTGAACTACTAGAACTAGCAGCAGCAGCAGCAGGAAAAAACAATTTTCCCTGCTTGTCATCCTTTACAGATGTAATAGCTTTCCTGTGCTTTTCTTTTTTTGCATGCTGTAACAATTGCTGTTTCCCTGAATTGTCACACTTCATATCCACGTCACAAAAACGACAGTATGCATGAAAATTGGTCTTTTCCCTTTCTACACCATTCACCCAATTTCTGATGATTACTGTCAATATGGTGTAGCCATTCTGCGCTAAATTTTGTTTTCCCACTAGGCATTGTAAATAATATATGTAAAGTCAAACTATACCATCAGGCACCTGTAAAAAGAAATAACATGTTATATATTTGTAATAATGATAACTTTTTCACTCCTTCATAGCATATTCATAAGGAGAAAAAGAGTTAACTTTTTAAAAGCATAAATCTGGAATAGAATGCCCTGTGATCCATTTGATTGAAGTAGTAGTACTCATTCTCTGAAGTGAAATAATTAAAGAGTTGTGCAAGCATGGTATGATTTCAGTGGGGCAAGTGGTTAGCAATGATGAATATGTTACAACAAAGAGAAACAGCCAATCACTAGAAATAAAATGGGGTTGGTATAATTCAAATACAGGTGTTGCAAGACCATATATCTAAAAGCATCACAAGGAGTAGCTATAGTTGCACCACATGCATTAAGACATCTTCAATCAAGCAAAGCAGATTACAGACAGCTGGTTTATCACTAAATATATGATACCCTAGTCTATTATACGTACACATGTAAGCTATCAAGATTTAGATACCGAAAATTTGGAATTTCAGATCAAAGGATCTTAACAGCTAAATAGGAGTTATCGAATATCGAACACAAAATGTCTAAAAAATAGGAAAAATAGGAACTTTTCCTTAAAAAAATAGGAAAAAATAGGAATTTTCAATAAAATAGGAAAAAATAGGAATACTTGATACCCTGTAATTGTTCTGAGCAATCCAGCAGATGGCACGGGAGAGATGGTCAAAAAGATTAGGACTTGAGCGACTCCCGAAAACCAGCCTAGTGAAAAAGTAATATTTTCCATCCCAACATATACCGTGATAGGGCCACAGTTCTGGCTTAATAGGGAGTAATTTAAAAGCGCCTGTAATGTCGGTTTTCATAAGTCAGGCGTTCTGATGTAATTCCTTGATAACCCTAATAGCGTCGTCAATAGAAGTGTATTTAAGAGAGCAAGTTATCTTATCTATCAAACTGTTTAGGCTGGGATTATTCACATCTTGATGGGGTGCAGACATGTCAACTATGAGGTGTTTTTTCTTTGAATAGTTGTGTTCCGCAAGGCCAATAGGGTTGATTCGGTACTTTTTGTATGGAATATGATCAAAAGGACCCAGGAGGTATCCTCTGACTGCTTCCTTGTTGACTTAATCTGTCACGCTTTCATGATCCGCCAGAGCTGATTTCAGATTGGAACAATCAAATGAGTTTGATGGTAGAAACTGGAAACCGGTGTCAAAACCAAAAGTTAAACCATCTAATAAAAAGTTCACAAAATTTTCATTCGGGTGGCGTCTAAAGTTGTTTTTAAAGCTGTTAAGTATTCTATCACGTTTTGGGACAACACTAGAGACGTTGTATGTGACTGTGCATCTTTTATTCCGCCATAACTCAGAGTGTAACACGTGGTTTTTACTATAGTCTATTTCATTAAACCTCAATAAGTGTAGTAGACGTGATATAGTCTGTTTCATTAAAGTATATAACACTACATCTCCCTTTCCTGACGAGTTCGTTGGATTGCACAGTCTATTGGAAATGACTAAATTCCTAAGAACTGTTAAACTAAATAAAGAATAAACCTTTAACTGATCATTAATTCATTATTTATGAACTTTGAAAATACTCAGAAATATATCTGAAAACTTATTAATATCAACAAAATTTATCACTGTCAAAAATCACTGAACACATCATGACAACAAGTCCAAGGATTACAAGTCCATCCTTTCCAGCCGCACTGAAAGTTTCCCTGATCTCGTATGGTAACCACTGTCCATCGGACGCGACGCGGACACGGCGTGATTAGCACTATCGGCATTTTCACAAATGGACGTTTCACTTTTGGTGGGTGTACAGGTTTGGGATGACAAGAGTTCGGCAATTTCTTGACATGTTTACCATGAACTGCATCAATCGGTGCTTTAATTTGATCGGAAACTTAGTCATTTCTAACAACAACTTGCTGCTTTTTAACAGCTTCACTTTGACGAGCTTGTTTTACTCGCCTTCATTTTAGTTTTGCTGGTTGAACTTAGCTCGTTCATAGATCGTGTTACGCAGAGCTACGAAATAGTCGTTCAATTTAGATTCCACAGTTTCATAAGTTCCTTGTTCCTCATCCGTTAGCGATAGCAAAGCTAAAATATCTTCTGCTGCACTGCCCATTGTGTAAATTAAAGTGTTCATTTGGGTTTCTTCACCCTTTTCACTCGGGCCAGACGCCTGGCGAAATCTCTGGAATCTCCTGATCCATCGCTGCCATTCATCGGGTTTCAAAAAGTTTAATTGTTCTGGCGCGGTTACCTGATATGTGGCCATTTTCTCGACTAAGCTCTAGAACAGTATCTGTGCTTGTCGTTCACACAATATAGTCACTTTCTGACACCATATTCTATCACGTTTTGGGACAACACTAGAGACGTTGTATGTGACTGTGTATCTTTTATTCCGCCATAACTCAGAGTGTTGTTCACTGACATATATCGCATGATCTGCAATAACGTGTGACGTTGGCTTGCACACCAGGCCAAAGAACTCTGAGAGTACATATGTTCCTAAATGTCCTGCCATTATGGAAAAATTAGCCAGATCCAGCACCGCTCGTTGATTTTTCTCTGGAATTATCAGTTGGCGAAACTCCTTCCTATTAGCTACCCTTGGACTCTTGAACTTCCTGTAAAGTAATCCCTTGTGGTAGTACAACACTGACATTCCACCGTCCCGACGTTCATGATGGTCCTTTATTTGGCCAGGTCTCTTAACCTTGACAACAACGGATCAACTTGCTGCTCCTCCTTGATTTTATCCATTGTTCCAATGTCTTTCATTTCATGTTCATGTAATGGCCGATATCCGCCTAGTCTTATCTGTTTCTGTGCCTTGGTCTCTACAGCTTGCACCACACTCTCATCTCTATGCCAGTCGTTATCTGGTTGGTCAGGGGGGCCAGCTCAATCCACATTACCTATACTGAAAGGAATAAGAAACGCAATTAGGAATTTCCAGGTCAACTACGGGAAATAGAAAAGGGTATTAGAATGTAATTATGGTGTAAATGAAAGATAGTTGACCACTCTGTCATCTACGGTAATTTCATCCGTGTAGTTAAAGAAACCTTTCAAATTTGACATTGATTCAAGAGTACCCCACTAAAGATGAAGTGCCTTCTGTACCACTCAATATCATGTGGGCCGTGAGATTTCCCTGAATAATGACCAGAGGAGTCTTTGATACCTTGTGCAATCCCTCTCCATTCCGAAAGTGGTCATTCTCTATCACGCAAGCATCTGAAAAGCGCTCGTGGGTACATCTATAGACACGACATCGGCCATCTGCCCGGTTAAGCAAAAACCTGGACTCATCTGAGAACAGGACCCTTCTCCAATGTTACATTTGGAAGTGTCTTATGGAATGTGTGTTCAGCCATTGCATTCATCTGGCACATCGCTGCGCATTAAACTGTGGTCCAAGATATGGCCGCCGCAGTCTTTGACCGAAGGCACGCAGTCAAATACGCACTCTCTTTGTATCAATTGGAACATGATGATGCCCAAGTGTGTTCCTTGCTGTTTCCATGGCTGTCAGAAAGCGATTGCGTAGGTGCGAAAGTCGCATTGCCCTATCCTGCCGACACGCCGTCACACAAGGGCGACTGCTTCGGGGACGGTCTGCAACCCTCCCGGTGGATAGATGGACTCCAAATTGATTAGTGACCTGATTTTGCGGGGTACCTTGCATAAAAAGTGCAATGACACGACCCCTGTCAACTTCTGACAGTCGTTGCATTTTTTACAGTGAACTGTTTATGCTTCAACTATGAGAAATCAAGACGGATACGTCTGAAGATTGGCACACACAGATTTTGAATCAATCCTTTATACTGCAAGGGGTCCAACCTAAACCGTAGGTCACGGCCTAACTATCCCCGGTCACAACAAAAATGGCGGCGACCATCCGCTTTACGACACAGCGGTGAGTAAAATAAGTGTTTTGTCTGCTTACAGAGAACGTTCCTTCCCGGCTGTAGAATTTCCACGGAATCCGCAAATATCCGCAGATTTATCCGCAGATTTTTTCCGCAGAGTATTGGAACACAATATTCCACAAAAAACTGTGGATTTCTGCGGAAAAAAGCAGGAAATGAAATTTCCTAACTTTTCTGCGGATTCTTTCTTTTTCCACAGATTTCTGCGGAATTTAGTGTTCCAATACTCCGCGGAAAAACTCTGCGGAATAATTCCACAGTATCTTTCTGTACCTGCAGACTGATTCCGCGGAATATTTGCTGTGACTGCGGAAAACTGTGGATTTCTTCCGCAGAATTTTTCTGTGCCTGCGGAAAAGTTCAGAATAAATCCGCAGATTTTTTCTGTTAAACTGTGGAAAAATTCTGCAGAATTTTGCGGAAATTTTCCGTAGACTCTTTGGTACTTCTAGATGTTTGCATTAAATCCAGATCATGAAAATTACTACCTGTCTGCTGGAAGATATAATAGAATATGAAATTAAAATAAGAAATATTTTTTAAATTCAAATGATAATTTATTATGGCATTTAACACTTAGCAGAGTTCTTCTTTTGCCTGGATGGTTTCAATAAGTCACAGAGACCATGCCTCAGGGACGCCATCGGGTATCCGGGAAATCTTTTGCTTATCATGCCTAAAAAAAAAAGTCAAAAGTAATTGATAATGATGAGCTGGAAAAAAGTTGATACATTAATGTGTTGGGACTGTATTACATAAATACATGTAAAGGATAAAATTGAAATGGCTTGATTCCCAGTAGATAACTACATTGTAATTGATTTAAAGATATTGACCAGATAAGAAAAAAATGCATTCATAGGTCACATTTTTATGCCCCTACCATAAAATGGCCGGGGGCATTATAGTGTTGCCGATTTCCATTCCAAATCAGTACAACAAATATTATTTTAATGATGAATGCCCCCCTCCCCTGCAACAATTCATTTTGTGGTAAGGTGCAAAAGCAAACAATAAAAAGGTGTAAACTACTTACTGTAGATTATACTCATTTTATCTTGATCTACTTTTGGCTTTCCCCCAGCCCCAGTGATGGTTTTCCCAATATATTCTTCCTCCTTGAAGATGGTTCTGAAGAGGAGGGCAGCCACTTTTGGGGCACTTGACAAATATGCTACCTTGCATTCCAATCGACTCTGATGGAGAAAATGGTTACAAAGTAATTATGAAATATAATCCACACAAGTTGCTTTTTTTATGACTACTTTAACATGAATAATAATAATAAAAAAATAACACTCACCAGTGTAAATCCAGCCACTATTGTGTCATCACATGCCTTGTCACTGGTAGAGCAGCTTTGATCCTCATTGTCTGATCCATACTGAAAGGTATTTAGCAAACCAATGAGCTACATTGGTCAGTTTTCAGCTTTTAAGAAACTAGAAAATGTCTGTAAGACATAAATGCCCCAATCCCCATGTAAATCAATTTTAAATTGTACATAAGATAGGGTTTCTTTGGGATCTGTTAGTAGCAACAGCGACCTCGACCTTGGAAACATTGAAATCCTTACTGCCTGAGGTATCTCAATTAATTTTATATTTGTATGAAGTTTGATAATTAAACTAGCTTCTTTGTGTCCAAAAAACCCTATATACCAAATTACCGTATAACTGATGATGTTCATGATGTTTAGAATCATCTCCCCCTGGTGGGGAATTTGTTCTATTTACAAAACAGACATCACTATGCAGTTTGTAATGGCACCAAACCCCTTTATACCAATTTTCCGCAAAATAGGACAATAATTAATTTTTTGGTGCAAGAATTATCTCCCCATGGTAGAGGGTTATCTTCCCATGGTGGACATTTTGTCTTTTTGAAAAACAGAGGTAACCATTGTCTTCCTTATGCCTTAAAACCCACAAGAACCAAATTATGTAGAAATCAGATGATTTTCATCTTTTTGCCAGCACCACATGTATGTCTCAGATACCTATAATATAAAATAATAGCTCTGTTTCATGATGATCAAGTGTAGAATACTCTTTACCAGTTCTTTAGATGTTTGCTGTACTGAAGTTTGCTGTGGCTGCTGTTGTTTTTGCTGTGCTGAAGTTTGCTGTGGCTGCTGCTGTTGTTGCTGTGCTGAAGATTGCTGCTGCTGCTGTGCCAACATCTGTCTTTGTTCTTGTTGAATCTAAAAATTATCAAAGAAATGAAAGTTTAAGTAATTTATTAATCTGACAGTTTGAAGTTATTCCAGGTCTTAATCGTCAACTTCTCTCAGAGACACTGATTGTTGAATCTTGTGAAGTTTCCCCATCAGTTCAAATATGTTTGAAATATGCTATATTGAAAGCAGAGGACAAATCGATTTACCAGTGTGGGGATTACATATACATAACTTTCTTTTGAATTGATATTTGTATGGCATCTAAACTATAACATCTAATACAAATTGAAAGTAAAAATACCAATTATCCAATTAAGTTTTTCTATCCTCTGTGGGCTCTGTCCTTAAACTTTTCATTCAAATGACTTCCTCTCAATAACCAAAGGGCCCGGAGTGCTGAGACTGGGCCTGTGGCATGCTGGGATGAAGGGCTTCCAAGTTTGTTCAAATGAATTACCTTGACCCACTTTCAAGGTCACAGGGGTGAAATATGGTAAAATCTTGAAAAGACTTCTTCTCAATACCAAAAGGCCCAGAGTGCTGTTATTAGGCCCATAGCTGATGATGCTGGAATCAAGGGCTACCAATTTTGTTCCTATTTCAATGTTCCTGTGCTAAAGTTTGTTAAAGTCTTAGACAACTCCTCAGAAAGGAAAAGTAAAAGTCATATGTAGGTCTTTGTAGTCAGATAACTGTTAAGGCCCATGGGCCTCTTGTTTTATTTATTCATTTACCTGTTGAGTCCAATTCCACAATGTTGATAATGAGTTTTCCAGGTAGGTAGCTCTGTTTTGAAGTGCATGGATTATTTGGTGGCAATTTTCAATGTCGGCCTCAAAGTTGTTGGCTGAAAAAAATATATATAAAATAGAATAAATAGATAAATAAAACCAGTCTTTGGGTCAAATGATGCAGTTGTAATACTGAATGAACTGCAAGTTATCCTCAGACTTAAAATGA